>NC_137909.1:28456850-28461850 GCF_963457725.1 Sprattus sprattus
GCTGACAACATGGCTGATGCTAACACACTTTAGCTAGACAGCTAGTTTAGCTAGCAGCGTTGCCATAGCAAATACTGAGAATAAACTAGCAGAGAACACTACTCTGCTACTCCTCATAGACACAGACAGGAGAATTTACTAGCGGAGAACACTACTCTGCTACTCCTTATAGACAAAGACAGGAGAATAAACTAGCGGATAACGCTACTCTGCTACTCCTCATAGACACAGACAGGGGAATAAACTAGCGGAGAACACTACTCTGCTACTCCTCATAGACACAGACAGGAGAATAAACTAGCGGAGAACACTACTATGCTACTCTTCGTACACACAGACAGGAGAATAAACTAGCGGAGAACACTACTCTGCTACTCCTCATAGACACAGACAGGAGAATAAACTAGCGTAGAACGCTACTCTGCTACTCCTCATAGACACAGACAGGAGAACAAACTAGCGGAGAACACTACTCTGCTACTCCTCATAGACACAGACAGGAGAATAAACTAGCGGAGAACACTACTCTGCTACTCCTCATAGACACAGACAGGAGAATAAACTAGCGTAGAACACTACTCTGCTACTCCTCATAGACACAGACCGGAGAATAAACTAGCGGAGAACACTACTATGCTACTCTTCGTACACACAGACAGGGGAATAAACTAGCGGAGAACACTACTCTGCTACTCCTCATAGACACAGACAGGAGAATAAACTAGCGGAGAACACTACTCTGCTACTCCTCATAGACACAGACCGGAGAATAAACTAGCGGAGAACACTACTCTGCTACTCCTCATAGACAAAGACAGGGGAGAAATCAAAGTAAAAGTAAAGTGTCGGGGCTTCTTGGGCTTCGTGTTGAGTGAGCTTCACCAATTTAACAACTCAGTCTAAATCATACCATGGATGGGAATTAGAGGCAAGAATTGCTGGAGGTGGCTAGTCACAGGGGAGACAAGAGCCCAAGGATGACTGGTGTGTGTTCAGACTCACACACACACACACACAGACTCACACTCCAGTCATTCGACACTGATAATGGCAGAGAGGAGAGAGCAGACACCCCAGGCTAAAATGGGGTGGACAAAGATGCTACAACACAAGGGTTTACAGTTTACAATTACAACATGACTCTACATCGTTGACTAAAACTATAGACACGTAGATGTTAACACAAGAGGGGAAACTAAACACTAAATCTATATTTGCAGACATAAACGCTACGCGTTGAACACTGGGAGTACGTCACATAGCAACAAGAACAACACAGAGGTACAGGCAATCACACATACATCACTCCCCCACACACACACACACACACACACACACATACATCACTCCCACACTACCCGGCACAATATGGACGTGTGAGTAATTAAGCGGTGAAGGTGAAGGAAAATGAAGGTGGATATAGGGTGAAGGAGACCTCAGTGTGTGCCTGTGTGTGTGTGCCTCTGTGTATGTGTGTGTGTGTGTGTGTGTGTGTGTGTGTGTGTGTGTGTGAGTGTGTTTGTGTGTTTGTGTGTGTTTATGATTGACTTTGTGTGTCTGTGTGAATGTGCAGCTGTGTGTGTGTGTGTGTGTGTGTGTGTGTGTGTGTGTGTGTGTGTGTGTGTGTGTGTGTGTGTGTGTGTGTGTGTGTGTGTGTGTGTGTGTGTGTGTGTGTGAGTGACTTTGTGCCTGTGTAAATGTGCACCTGTGTGTGTGTTTGTGTCAGCGAATGACTGTGTGTATGTTTGTGTGCCTGTGTGTGAGAGAGTGACTGTATGTATGTATGTATGTGCGAGTGTGTGTGTGCGTGTGTGTGTGTGTGTGTGAGAGTAAGTCTGTGTGTCTGTGTGTGTGTGTGTGATTAGGCAGGAGAATGGATGGCGGGGGCAGCAGGCGAGGCGAGGGGGGGGTGTGTGTGTGTGTGTGTGTGTGTGTGTGTGTGTTTGTGTGTGTGTGTGTGTGTGTGTGAGAGCGAGGGGAGGGGTGTGTGTGTGTGCGTGTGTGTGTGTGTGTGTGTGTGTGTGTGTGTGTGTGTGTGTGTGTGTGTGTGTGTGTGTGAGCGAGGGGAGGGGTGTGTGTGTGTGTGTGTGTGTGTGTGTGTGTGTGTGTGTGTGTGTGTGTGTGTGAGCGAGGGGAGGGGAGGGAGGGGAGCCTTCAGTAACGGCTGACCTAGCTCTGAAAATGAGCTGCAGACTCCAGGGCTCATGGGTAATCACATACTGTGCAGGCCATGATGACACTTAATTTGAATCTATCTGTCCACTTTTCTCTCTCTCCATCCCCCTCTCTCTGCCCCCTGCTCTCTCCTCCCCTCTCTTTCTCTCTCTCCCCCTCTCTCTCCATCCCCCTCTCTCTGTCCCTGCTCTCTCTCTTACTTTATCTCCCTCTCTCCCCTCCCTCTCTCTTTCTCTCTCTCTCTCCCTTCTTCTCTCTCCCCCTCCCTCTTTTTTCTCGCTCTTTCGCCCTCTCTCCACCTCCCCCTCTCTCTACCCCCTGCTTTCTCTCCCCCTCCCTCTCTCTCTCTCTCTCTCCCCCTCTTTCTCTTTCTTTCTCTCCCTCCCCCTAACCTTCTTTACCTTTTTTCCTCTTTCTTTCTCTTTCTCTTTCTTCACCTTATCCTCACTCTTCCACTCTCTCACTCTCCCTCTTTCTTCCTCTCCCTCCGCCTATCCCTCTTTCTTCCTCTTTCCTCTTTCTTTCTCTCCCACCCTCTCTCCCTCTCCCCCCAATTCTTTCTCTGGTCCCTTTTTCTCTCTCTGTATTTGTCACTCTGCTTTCTCCGTCTTCCTCTCTCTCTCTCTCTCTCTCTCTCTCTCTCTCTCTCTCTCCCCTCCTCTCATACTTCAAATCATTCATCCTCTATCTTTGTGTACCCCCCTATCTCCTTCTCCCCCTCTCCCTCTCTGTCTCTCTCTCCCTCATTTATCTATCTCCCTCTATCCCACTCTCCCCACCTCCTCTTTCTCTCTCTCTCTCTCTCCATCTCTCTCTCCCTCCTCTATCATTCCCCCCTCCCTCTCTCTCTCCCTCCCCTGTCTCTCCATACCCCATTAGTCCCAGTGTTCCATGCACTCACAATCAAATTAATTTCCTGCTCTTTTCTGCAGAGCCCCCATCACTCTGAAGCTAATGTTTCTAATTCAATTGGAGCGATCCATATGCAGTCCCCCCCACACACACACACACACACACACACACACACACACACACACACACACACACACACACACACACACACACACACAGACACACACACACACACACACACACACACACACACACACACACACACACACATGAGCGATCCATATGCAGTCCCATTTCCTGTAGCCTGCCCTCACTGGACCTCCATGTTACGACCCTATGGGTCTGGCTGTCTATTTTTGCCTGTGCGTTTTGTTTTGTCTTCTGTTTATTGCAAACAGGTTGGTGCCCTGCTGATTGGGGCTCTAATCCCATTGGGTTAGAGAAGTCCAGGCCCTTTAAAAGCGGCCGGATTTCATCACACAGGAGCTTGCTTTGGGGATCGCGATTTTCTGTTGTCTGCCACCATTCTTTTCTGCTAGGCCCTGCCCGCGCCTCTAACATAATGATCGCTACTCACCGGAGTGAGAGACTGTGAGAGAGCGTCAGGCTGTTGAGGCTTGTTCTCAAGACCTTGGGTTTTTGTTTGTGGTGTTCATTTTGAGCCTTAGTTATTTATTTGATTATTTGTCCAATAAATTCACGGTTATTTTTACTCCTTTGTCGGCCCGTGTTTTTAAATGTTTGTTACATTCTAAAGCCCTAGACAGGCATGTAACACTCCATGATTAAGAAGCAGGCACACACACACACACACATACACACAAACACAAACACACACAGGCGTCATACACACTCAGGCGTCATACACACAGACACACACACACAGACACACAAATAGGTGTCATACACACATACACAGGCCTCACACACACACACTAACACACAGGCGTCATACATACATTCAGGCCACACACACACACACACACACACACACACACACACACACACAAATACACACACATATGAATTTGCACACACACATACACACACAGGAGTGCGCACTCACACACACACACAAACACACATGTACCCAAAGGTAAGCTGTGTGTTTACGCTCCCTAATCTACAACACAATAAAAAAACCAAAACAAACAAACAGCTCAGCTGAATCACAAAACACACACACACATGCACAGACACACACACATCAGCTGAATCACACACACAAACACACACACACATGCACAGACACACACACATCAGCTGAATCACACACACAAACACACACACACATGCACAGACACACACACATCAGCTGAATCACACACACAAACACACACACACATGCACAGACACACACACATCAGCTGAATCACACACACAAACACACACACACATGCACAGACACACACACATCAGCTGAATCACACACACAAACACACACACACATGCACAGACACACACACATCAGCTGAATCACACACACAAACACACACACACATGCACAGACACACACACATCAGCTGAATCACACACACAAACACACACACACATGCACAGACACACACACATCAGCTGAATCACATTCACACACTCACACACACACATGCACAGACACACACACATCAGCTGAATCACATTCACACACTCACACACACACACAGACACACACAGAGACACACTCACACACACACACATGCACACACACACAAACAGACTCACACACACACACACACACAAAAACATAACAACACACACACACACACACACACAAACAAAGGATTCTTGGCTGACCTTTTAATATGCTGTAGGGACCAGTGGGAGCAGTGGTGTTACCCATTACCCTTTCACAACAAACCACACCATCACCATGCTAGAAGTGTGTGTTTGTGTGTGTGTGTGTGGCATTCTTACCCACAGGTAAATGCTCTCTACTACTACGTAACACTCTAGGCCATGCATCAGCTTCAAAG
>NC_137909.1:28466850-28471850 GCF_963457725.1 Sprattus sprattus
GTATATAAGTATATATATATATATATATATATATATATATATGCACACACACACACACACACACACTCACACACACACACACACCACTTTCCCTCCTCTGTGTGCTGGTTCTGGTGTGTTGATACCCCCTCAGTCACTCTCTCCACCACGCTGTAGGTCAGGGGGGCAAGAGGGGTAACAAATGGGGCTGGGAGCAGACTTGTCTGATGGGAGGCTGAACCCTGGATAATGACCTCTCATTATGGACTATAAGAGATGGAGAGAGAGATGAATAGAGATGGAGAGAGAGATGAATAGAGATGGAGAGAGAGATGAATAGAGATGGAGGGAGAGATGAATAGAGATGGAGAGAGAGATGAATAGAGATGGAGAGAGAGATGAATAGAGATGGAGAGAGAGATGAATAGAGATGGAGAGAGAGATGAATAGAGATGGAGAGAGAGATGAATAGAGATGGAGAGAGAGATGAATAGAGATGGAGGGAGAGATGAATAGAGATGGAGAGAGAGATGAATAGAGATGGAGGGAGAGATGAATAGAGATGGAGGGAGAGATGAATAGAGATGGAGAGAGAGATGAATAGAGATGGAGGGAGAGATGAATAGAGATGGAGAGAGAGATGAATAGAGATGGAGAGAGAGATGAATAGAGATGGAGAGAGAGATGAATAGAGATGGAGAGAGAGATGAATAGAGATGGAGAGAGAGATGAATAGAGAGATGGAGAGAGAGATGAATAGAGATGGAGAGAGAGATGAATAGAGATGGAGAGAGAGATGAATAGAGATGGAGAGAGAGATGAATAGAGATGGAGAGAGAGATGAATAGAGATGGAGAGATAGATGAATAGAGATGGAGAGAGAGATGAATAGAGATGGAGAGAGAGAGATGTAAATGGAGAGAGAGAGAGATGGAGAGACAGAGAGATGGAGAGGGAAAGAGAGATGGAGAGACAGAGAGAGATGAGAGAGAAAGAGAGATGGAGAGGGAAAGAGAGATGGAGAGACAGAGAGAGATGGAGAGACAGAGAGAGATGAGAGAGAAAGAGAGATGGAGAGGGAAAGAGAGATGGAGAGACAGAGAGAGATGGAGAGACAGAGAGAGATGGAGAGACAGAGAGATGGAGAGGGAAAGATAGATGGAGAGACAGAGAGAGATGAGAGAGAAAGAGAGATGGAGAGGGAAAGAGAGATGGAGAGACAGAGAGAGATGGAGAGACAAAGAGAGATGAGAGAGAAAGAGAGATGGAGAGGGAAAGAGAGATGGAGAGACAGAGAGAGATGGAGAGACAGAGAGAGATGAGAGAGAAAGAGAGATGGAGAGGGAAAGAGAGATGGAGAGACAGAGAGAGATGAGAGAGAAAGAGAGATGGAGAGGGAAAGAGAGATGGAGAGACAGAGAGAGATGGAGAGACAGAGAGAGATGAGAGAGAAAGAGAGATGGAGAGGGAAAGAGAGATGGAGAGACAGAGAGAGATGGAGAGACAGAGAGAGATGGAGAGAGAAAGAGAGATGGAGAGACAGAGAGAGATGGAGAGACAGAGAGAGATGGAGAGAGAAAGAGAGATGGAGAGAGAAAGAGATGGAGAGAGACAAAGAGATGAAGAGATAGAGATAGATGGAGAGAGAGAGAGAGAGAGAGAGAGATTGATGCTGCTGTTGTCTCCACCTGATCTCCACCTGATCTCTTCTGAGTGTGTGTGTCTATGTATGTGTTTGGATGGAGAGAGAGAGAGAGAGAGAGAGAGAGAGAGAGAGAGAGATGGATGCTGCTGTTGTCTCCACCTGATCTCCACCTGATCTCTTCTGAGTGTGTGTGTCTATGTATGTGTTTGGATGGAGAGAGAGAGAGAGAGAGAGAGAGAGAGAGAGAGAGAGAGAGAGATGGATGCTGCTGTTGTCTCCACCTGATCTCCACCTGATCTCTTCTGAGTGTGTGTGTCTATGTATGTGTTTGGATGGAGAGAGAGAGAGAGAGAGAGAGAGAGAGAGAGAGAGAGAGAGAGAGAGAGATTGATGCTGCTGTTGTCTCCACCTGATCTCTTCTGAGTGTGTGTGTCTATGTATGTGTTTGGATGGAGAGAGAGAGAGAGAGAGAGAGAGAGAGAGAGAGAGAGATGGATGCTGTTGTTGTCTCCACCTGATCTCAACCTACCCACCCAGTCATGCATTAACTTGACCCCGCTTATGACACAGCTACCTACTCTCTGTTAGCATATTTACAGACGTCAATAATTGCCACCATCAACTTCATTTGATGCCCCCCCCCCCCCCCTCCCATGAGCTCAAGGTTTCTACTAACACACACACACACACACACACACACACACACACACACACACACACACACACACACACACACACACACACACACACACACACCTGTCATCTTGCCCCAGGGGGGTTTAGGCCCTAGGCTCTGCTAAGCCTCGAGACAATTTTATTGTGTTGGCGCTATATCAAAAAAATGGAATTGAATGAAATGGAATTGAATTGAGAGAGATATAGAGAAGGCAGAATAGAAAGAGACATTAGAAGAGAGAGAGAAAGGAGAGAGAGAGAGAAAGGAGAGAGAGAGAGAGAGAGAGAGAGAAAGGAGAGATGTAGAGACGGAGAGAAAGAGGAGATGGAGACACAGAGCGAGTGAGAAGCAGACATAGAAAAAGAAATGAGAAGAAATAAAAAAAAAACTTAAAGAACAAGTAGGGGTTTGAATTATTCATGGCCTCCATTGAGACTACCACACACACACACACAGACACACACACACACACAGACACACACACACACATACACACACACACACACACACACTACCACAGCTGCATTACATTAGAGTCTTCATTAGTGTCCCAGCATTATACAGAGAGAGAGAGAGAGAAAGGGAGGGATGGATGGAGGGAGGGAGAGTTGGGCGGGGGAAGAAAGAGAGATTGTATGGGGAGAGAGAGAGATAGCGAGGGGTGGGGAGAGAGGGGGGGGGGGGGCAGAGAGAGAATACTTTAAACTCAAATATGACCAGTATCAGGCATTGAAATAGAAGTGGGCCTAAGTGGGTGTGTGTGTGAGTGGGTGAGTGGGTGTGAGACTATGCCTGTGTGTGTGTGAGTGTGTGTGTGTGTGTGTGAGACTATGCCTGTGTGTGTGTGTGTGTGTGTGTGTGTGTGAGTGTGTGGGTCTGTGAGTGCGTGTGAGACTATGCCCGTGTGTGTGTGTGTGTGTGTGTGTGTGTGTGTGTGTGTGTGTGTGTGTGTGTGTGTGTGTGTGTGTGTGTGTGTGTGTGTGTGTGTGTCTGTGTGTGTGTGTGTGTGTGTGTGTGTGTGTGTGTGTGTGTGTGTGTGTGTGTGTGTGTGGTGTGCATTACCATAAGCTCTCAGGAGACTTGAGAGTCTGCTTAAGGAGGGTTAGAGTGGTGACCTTCCCTCCCAGCACTAATAATGTGCTACGGATTAAACAGTGATTCCCTGCCCGGACCAGAGACTCTCTCACACACACACACACACACACACACACACACACACACACATACCTGCCGTGAATGCGGATTAGACAGTGAATCCCCTGCCCGGACCAGAGACCCTCTCATACACACACACACACACACACACACACACCCATACCTGCCCTGGATGTGAGCGGGCCGAGGGTTTACCCCCCCTAACCCCACCCACAACCCCCTGTCCCCCCCCCCCCGTCCCCAACACCGACGCCACCTTTATCCCCCTGTAATGAGACACTTAACACCCGCGCACAATAACCCCGAACCCCCCCCCCCCACACACACACACGCGCGCAGCGAGGGAGGAAGGGAGGATTGGTGGTGGCTGGTCTTGGGGGGGCAGTGTGGGGGGTGGGGGGCAGTGGTGATGTATAGGGGGCACTAAGGGATTTGTCAAAGCGTGGGGGCAATTGCCTGTGGATCGGCAGCAGCAGAAATAGACATCTGTCCCCCGCTGTGTCACATCACTGTGGCAGCCATGATCTACCTGTCAGATAAACTCTCATTTGTCTGACTGGGGATGTGTGTGTTAGTGTGTGTGTGTGTGTGCCTGAGAGAGTGTGTGGGTGTGTTTGTCACTATGAGAGTGTATCAGTTTATGAGAGTGTGTGTGTGTGTGTGTGTGTGTGTGTGTGTGTGTGTGTGTGTGTGTGTGTGTGTGTGTGTGTGTGTGTGTTTGTGTGTGTGGGTGTGGGTGTGAGATAGTGTGTGGGTATGTTTGAAAGACTGAGTATGTTTGTGTGCGTGAGTGTCTGCTTCTGCGCGTGTGTGTGTGTGTGTTTGTGTGTGTGTGCGTGTGTGTTTGCGTGCGTGTGTGTGTGTGTGTGTCCGTGTGCGTGTGTGTGAGCATGTGTGTCTTATGTGGAGGCCAGATCTCCTGACAGCTCTGGCTTTTTCTAGCATGACTGATGCTGAGGACATTATGTCGCACGGTGTCACAATGAACACAAAGGCTGCTGTGGAGGAGTTATATACATATAGTATATTAAGTATATACCGTATATTTACAGTATATAATATATGTATAAATATATGTTACATATTCATCGCCTGTGACGTTTTTAACAATGTTTTCCAGGCAATCAAATGTGCACTCCTCATGCTAGCCAGGCTAATTACCTCAGTGTGCCTGTTTGTTTGTGTACGTGTCTGTTTGTTTGTGTACGTGTCTGTTTGTTTGTGTACGTGTCTGTTTGTTTGTGTACGTGTCTGTTTGTTTGTGTACGTGTCTGTTTGTTTGTGTACGTGTCTGTTTGTTTGTGTACGTGTCTGTGTGAAATGAAAAGATCAACAAAGAAGAAAGAGAGTGAGAGACAGAGAGGGGAAATGCATGTGTGTGTTAAAAAGCAACAAAGAGAGAGAGAGAGAGAGAGAGAGAGAGAATCAGAGAACAGGTACAAATGACTCACAGACGGAGCACACAGACGCACACACACTCACGCACACACACAAACACACACACAGTCACACACACACACCTCTAATTAATGTTGATGTCTCACT
>NC_137909.1:28479350-28481659 GCF_963457725.1 Sprattus sprattus
CCAGGAGACTCTTAGTGAGTATACAGCCCGTAGAGTTTTCACACTTGGATTTGGAACGCAGTGAGGCTGCTGTCGTTACGGTTCCTCGTCCTCAATTTCCTGTGTAGGAGTGCAGTACCTACAGGATCAGAACTCGCTCTTGGTCTGCTAGGGGGTCAATCTGGACCTCTTTTTCTCCTTCCGAGAGCAGGTCAATCTGGATCTCTCTTTCTCTTTCTCTGTCCGTGAGTGAGTCAATACGGATCTCTCTTTCTCTTTCTCTCTGTGAGCGAGTCAATCTGGATCTCTCTTCACATGAACCCATGGATGCCAGAGAGGCATCTGTGGAGTGGCACCAGCGCCCTATGTGTTTGTATGTGTGTGTGTGTGTGTGTGTGTGTGTGTGTGTGTGTGTGTGTGTGTGTGTGTGTGTGTGTGTGTGTGTGTGTGTGTGTGTGTGTGTGTGTGTCTGTGTAGGGGTCATTCTCCAGCTCCATTAGTATGAGGGCATGAAAAATAAGATTTAATAAAATAATAATTTACAGTTTTTCTCAGTCGCTATGCTACATTTCTTCAATCATCACAAAAAAAAAATCACAATTAATCATCAAACAATGTACTACCTGCAGAAGCCTGCCACTTGCTCAAGATTCTTTGTTTATGTCTCAAAAGTAAATAATAACATCAATGAATATGTCAGTGACAACTCTGTCTCATTAACAATCCCAGAGAGCCAGCTGTGGAGTGGCATCAGCGCCCTATGGAGACTCTGGCATCACGTCCTTAGGACATAAACATTTCAAGATGACACAGGATGTGTATTTAAGTATCGTAATTAGTCTCAGCACTACAACGCAGGACTGCGGCTTCACACCGGTGATACATACCATCAGACAAGCAGAGTGGGGTTATTAGACACACACACACACACACACACACACACAGAGCACGGCGTCTGCTAAATACCATCAGACAAGCAGAGTGGGGTTATTAGGGCGAATAACTCAATCACTCCACACGGATAAAACAAATGGATGATAGTCTGCCCACCAGAGTAGGGTTACACACACACACACACACACACACTCACACACACACTCACACACACACACTCCACACGGATAAAACAAATAGATGATAGTCTGCCCACCAATCCATGTTAAATATTTCCCTAATGGACTTTTACACTCACATGAAGTAACTAATTGTTTGGGGTGTGTCTGTGGGTGAGTGAGTGCAGAGGGGGGGTGGGGGGTGACACTCCAGGGTTGGATGTTATTGTCTAACCTTCACACACCAATGCAACCCGACAAGAAAAACCTTGAACAATCTATAAACAATTCATGGGTGATTGCAACACGGTCGCATAACCCCCCCCGCCGGTTGCCATTCTCGTATGTGTGTGTGTGTGTGTGTGTGTGCCCCCCCCCCCCCCCCCGCCGGTTGCCATTCTCGTGCCTAATGAATTCATTATTGGGGTTTTAGGATGGGATCGGGCAGGCAGGAGCAGAAGCAGAAGCAATGCTCTCTGAATTGATTATTCGAGTTCTATCTGCGCCGAGAGAGGGGAGAGCCGGCACACACACATATCACACACACACACACACACACACACACACACACACACACACACACACGAACACACACACACACACACACACACACACACACACACACACAAACACACACGCATATCACAGGAAATGAAAGAGCCAATCTTCAATCGCGGCGGATAAAAAATGTATCAAAGAGGAGATGAGAGAGGCAGGCCATGAAATCTCCTCCCGGAGTGCTCTGGGACTTTACATGGATATGCGTATCTATGGATACCAATCCGCTGCTCGCTGCTCGCCGTGACCTGAGATTGGGTGGGGGGTGAGGAGGGGTGAGGAGGGGGTGTTGGGGGGGGGGGGGGGGGGTTGGAGGGAGGGGGGGCGGGGGCTGCAGAGATGAAAAGTTATCTTTAAAAACATGACTGACGCAATATCACTTTCCCCTCACTGCTCCCTGCTACATTAAATTTCACTAACACACACGCACTCACACACACACACACACACACACACACACACACACACACACACACCATGTCTACTCACATATGCACACACATACCATACACACACACACACATGCACTCACACACACACACACACCATGTCCACTCACATATGCACACACATACCATACAGACACACTGACTTCATACACACTCACATACAGTATGCACTCACAAACACACCATACACACTCACATACGCACTTACACACACACCGTACACACTCCTATATGCACTCTCACACACACGTACACACACACACACCATATC
>NC_137909.1:28509359-28510854 GCF_963457725.1 Sprattus sprattus
GCCGCAGACGTGCCCACACACACACACACACACACACACATACACACACACACACACACACACACACACACACAGAGAGCACACACGCAGAGCACACACACACACACACACACACACACACACACACACACACACAAACACACACACACAGGGCACAGGAAGACACTCGCTGCCAGGGCCACAGACGTGCCCACACACACACACACACACACAGACACACACACACACACACACACACAGACACACACACACACACAGGGCACAGGGCACAGGAACACACTCGCTACCAGGGCCACAGACATGCCCACACACACACACACACACAAGCCCACACACACACACGCACACACAGGGCACAGGAACACAATCGCTGCCAGGGCCACAGACGTGCCCTGCCTGTACAATGCAAAATTGTAAAAACAAAATGGAGGATGGTGATGGACGTGAGTCCTGTAGCTCATTCTGTAAGGCGTGGGACTGCGCTCATCGAACTCATAACACACAGTGACACTGGGCTGAATGAACACACAGAAACAACACACAGTAAAAACACAAATTACTGGAGTTTAGGTGAATGAACCTGAAAATGTACCAGCCAACTTTATTATATAAATGATATATTATATATAACTCTACACTATAACATTTTATTATATAAATGATATATTATATATAACTCTACACTATAACATTTTATTATATAAATGATATATTATAAATAACTCTACATTATTACCTTTTTTATTATATATATGATATGATAAATATATAATATTACAACCTTTTTTTGTATCAGAACTCCCTCCACTAGACTTCAAATCTCAAGCCCAATCCGAGGAGGACGTCTCTCCCCTCCGCCTCCTGTCTCAACCCTTTCATCAGCACCGTCACGGCAACGCTCGTCGGAGGATGGCGTGATTGGTTGCCATGACGTTGGCAGCACCATCAGAACCCGTTGGCACAGGGCACCATCATGGCAAGAGAAGATCTTCTCTCGTAAAACAATGAGAAATAAAGGGGATTGTGTGTGTGTGTGTGTGTATGTGTGTGTGTGTGTGTGTGTGTGTGTGTGTGTGTGTGTGTGTGTGTGTGTGTGTGTGTGTGTGTGTGTGTGTGTGTATGTGTCAAAAACCATCATGGCAAGAGAAGATCTTCTCTCGGAAAACAATGAGAAATAAAGACGCCGACGGTTGAAAGAGCAGCGTTGCGAAGTTTGGCACACAATTACCCCTGTGCCCTAATTACCCAACAAGACGGCATCAGGCGGGCATCAGGGGGCATCAGGCGGGCGCCCACTGGTGCCACATGCCAAGATTAAAAGAATACCAACAAGCTTTAGGCATAAACAAGAATACGGAGCGTCAATCACATTACCAACAGCGAGCAGGAATAGCATGCGACAGATGAGGTGCTTAAGCCGGCTGTCTGACAGGTGTGTGAGTGTGTGTGTGTGTGTGTGAGTGTGTGTGTGTGTGTGTGTGTGTGTGTGTGTCTG
>NC_137909.1:28528554-28531054 GCF_963457725.1 Sprattus sprattus
CACACACACACACACACACACCACACACACACACACACACACACACACACACACACACACACACACACAAAACGTTTCCACTTGAGTGGTTGGACAGTTTTTATGCGAATGGTTTTCTTTTCTCCAGAAATCCTGTCCTGGTGTAGCCCACGTGTTAACTGGCACTCCCAGGCCGCCTCGCTCTTTGATTGACAGCCTGATGACGCGAGCAGAAACACACACCAGAGCCCCCCTCCAGGGAAGTGCGCTGATTGTTCCTCTGTACAGCGCGGGTGTGTGTGTGTGTGTGTGTGTGTGTGTGTGCCATGTGTGTGTGTCTGATTGTTCCTCTGTACAGCGTGTGTGTGTGTGTGTGTGTGTGCCATGTGTGTGTGTGTGTGTGTGTGTCTGATTGTTCCTCTGTACAGCGCGAGGGTTCGAGTGCCAGGGAAAACAGCGCAGGAGCCCACAGGGAGGCTCGTCCACTAACCAGCACCAGATGATTACACAAACGGGATTATATGTTTTGTCACAGTATATGGCAGTATACTGCTGTGATTGTGTGTGTGTGTGTGTGTGTGTGTGTGTGTGGGGGGGGGGGGGGTGTGTGCTGCACTCTCATGTGTGTGTGTGTCTGTGTGTGTGTGTGTGTGTGTGTGTGTGTATGTTTTGTCACAGTATATGGCAGTATGCTGCTGCCGAGACCCCGAGCATCCCAGAAGCTCTTTCATGTTCGGTTCTGTTAGACTGTTAGATTCGAGCAAAGTGGTAGCAGATGTAGACGTGTTTTGAAGCCCTAAACGTCCATGGTGAAATATCTGACAGCGGAACGACTCGGTCCTTTTCCCGCTGACGGAAATCAGCGTGTTGGCTACACGCGGCAAATAACTCTCATTTTCACCACAGTTCTGCCGAGTACCGAGACAGCGTCTAGGCAGAAACCTCAGAGTGAAGTCAGCGGGCTTTACCGAGCGACAGCAGTTCACCAAACCCACTGGGGCATTGACAGTGTCCTGATGTGAATCCCATGTCTGAAAAACAAAACACGTGTGAGTGCTGACAGGACGACCAGGACCAGCCATGTGGAACCTCTTCATCCCCAAGCACTCTCACTGGTAAGGGCAAAATGTCACCCCCTAGTGGATTCTTAGTAGATCTACATTTCGCCACCTGGCGCACCAGTGAGAGGTTACAATGTCACATAATTACGCGAAAGCTCTGAGAGAAAGGGTCCACACCTCTGCCAATCAGGACAGGGCTACTCCTTGACCCTTGACCCTTGACCTCCCCTCATGCCAAACAGCCCATAATGGTGGCAGCTGGGCGTGTGAGGAGCAGAATGCCCAGGCCCAGGGGTGATCTTGAAGAGAGCAGAGTACACACACACACACACACACACACACACACACACACACACACACTACAGCTGGGCGTGTGAGGAGCAGAATGCCAGAATGCCAGGCCCAGGGGTGATCTTGAAGAGAGCAGAGTCAGCAATGAGGGAAGGTGACAGCCGTGGAGCAGCCTATTAAACCATGGCCATTAGATGTTACACACACACACACACATACAGCCACACACAAACACACACACACACACACACACACAAACACATTAAACCAGGGCCATTAGGAGATGTTAGTCCCTCGCAGAGCATAAAGTATACATAGATAGATAGATACACTGTGTGCACAATTATTAGGCAAGTTGTATTTTTGAGGATTAATTTTATTATTGAACAACTACAGTGCTCTCGGTCAATACAAAATGTCAATAACCTCAAACCTGAATATTTAAGAAAGTAAAAGTGAGGTTTTGGTTTTCTTAGGAGAATATCTATGTCTGCACAATTATTGGGCAATTATGAGTGTGCATAATTATTATGCAACTAAATGAAAAACGACAAATTTCCCATCTCACTTGTCTATTTTCATCTGTTTAAGTAAGAATAATACACAAACAGCTCAAAATATACAAATAAACATTTCTGACATTTAAAAAAATAAAAATAATTGACCAATAAAGTCACCCTTCTTTTCAATAACAGTAACAAGCCTTCCATTCATGGAGTCTGTCAGTTTCTTGATCTGTTGACGATCAACGTTTTGTGCAGCAGCAACCACAGCCTCCCAGACACTGTTCAGAGTGGTGTACTGTTTTCCTGCACTGTAAATCTCCTGTTTAAGAAGGCTCCACAAGTTCTCAATAGGGTTTGGGTCAGGTGAGGAAGGGGGCCATGTATTATTCTTTCATCTTTAAGGCCTTTACTGGCTAGCCACGCAGTGGAGTACTTCGATGCATGCGCTGGAGCATTGTCCTGCATAAAAATCATGGTCTTTTTGAAAGATGCAGACTTTTTCCTGTACCACTGCTTGAGGAAAGTGTCTTCTTAAAACTTGCAGTAGGTTTGAGAGTTGATTTTGAGTCCATTTCACTAATTTCAACCCAAAATGGTCCAATTAGCTCATCTTTAATAATAGAGCCCATACCAGTACCCCACCTCCAACTTGCTAGCATCTGA
>NC_137909.1:28536054-28551054 GCF_963457725.1 Sprattus sprattus
TACTGGCAGTGTAGGGTAGCCTGTCAGGTAGTCCACTTCCTTAAATTAAGTTATACGTGTTTGCCTGGACTTAGTTGAGTTACTGTAATGCAACATGGAAACAACAGTCAGTGTTGGTACAGACACTAACGGTTGCCTAGGCGCCCCCTAGTGGTACTAGTCAGTATTAGCACACGGCCTCAAGAATGAGCAGTTTCAGCCAAAACCCTCTCTCCAGGGTAAGCAGTGACAATACTGTGGCAGGGACAGAACTGCATCACACAGAGAAACACACACACACACACACACACACACACACACACACACACACACAAACACACACATTATGCAGAGAAACACACACAAACACACATTATGCAGAGAAACACACACAAACACACATTATGCAGATAAACACACACAAACACACACGTGTGCACACACACATCATAGAGAAACACACACAAACACACACATTATGCAGAGACACACACACAAACACACATTATGCAGATAAACACACACAAACACAGACGTGTGCACACACACACACACATCATGCAGAGAAACACACACACACACACACACATTCACACACGCAGAGAAACACACAGACACAAAAACACACAGACACATTTGACTTCTTTATTTGGATTTGATAAATAAGTACATATCAAGACAACATCCAAATTTGGCTTAGAGGAAGTATTAGATTGCAGAGAAAGTCTCAGTCCATATTGTACATTAAGGGTAAAGTTGACACCTGTGCCTCACGATGAAGAGGCTACCAATTAGTGTTGATTTACAGTAGTACTTTGTGAAGTGTTTGGCCCTTTTCTTAGAGAGTCCACAGATATGCCGCCCTCTCACACACATGTTATGCACATGACCTAAGCTACCAAAGGTCAGGGCAATGACTTAACATGAGTAGGCCTAGTTGTTTAAAACATTATTTTAAGGTTGGTATTTTAACAGTTTTTCCGCATAGCAGGTGTCCATGTAAGCTTCATAAGAGCAACCGATTATTGTGATCGCTGCAGAGTCAGCATCATGCTTTGGGTACATCACACATGTCACACATCACACACATCACACACATCACACACGTCACACACGTCACACGTCACACACGTCACACATCAGTGACAGCACTCCACACCTCTGCTGGAACGTACTGGGTACTCAATGGCAACACTGTGGCCTTAACACTTAACACTTGTTTTCATCAGACGCCAGAGTGTGCTAGGTGTACAGTGGCGCACACACACACACACACACACACACACACACACACACACACAGACACACACACACAGACACACACAACGCAACTACTGTGGCCGTGAGACTAGTCTTTGTCATTGCTTTTTTTTTTTTTTTCACAGACACACACACACACACACACACACATAAATGTTGAGTGTTTTTGAGTGTTTTGGCTTCTGTCAATAGTGAATGCAGATGACATAACGTCGAGGGACAGGAGAAAAAGCTGTTAAGAATTTCTGCTTCTATGGTCACTGCGTACTGACTGCAGTCTGCTTGGTGTGTCTGTGTGTGTGTTTGTGTGTGTGTCTGTGTGTGGGTGTGTGTGTGTGTGTGTGTGCGTGACGTGTGTGTGTGTGTGTGTGTGTGTGTGTGTGTCTGTGAACAAAAAAAAAAAAGGCTCTAAACACTGCTAAGAATACAGCAAAAATACAGACATCTCTGTAATGGTTTAGATGTGTGTGTGTGTGTGTGTTTGTGCGGGTGCATGTGTGTGTGTGTCTTGATCGGGGGGGGTGGGGGGGGGGGGGATTGAGATTCGAGTGACAGAAGGCAGACAAACATCCCATTCTTTTACATTTCAGAAACAAGGTTTTTTTAAAAAGTATACCTTGTACATTTAATTAATGTTCATGAAAGAATACTCCATAAATGTAAGTCCTTACTGTTGTTTGGGTCTTCATCCGGGGCGGCGGTTTTAGAGGGTAAGAGGGTAATCTGAGGACACACAAAGACACACACACACACACACAGACACACAAACACACACACCCGCACACACACTTTACACTACTAAGGCCAACTATCTGTGTTCTTTACAAGAAGGTAATCTGAGGACACACACACACACCCGCACCTGCACACCCACACACACACACACACTTTCCAAGTGTCCTCGGATGAATTGATGCTCTTAATGTTCATGACACACGGTGCAGAGGCTGCTCCATGGGTAGAGCTGGGTGATGCACCACTAACCCCCAGGCGGTCTCACTGGCTCCGAGCCAGCAGGGGGCTACACTAACCCCCAGGCGGTCTCACTGGCTCCGAGCCAGCAGGGGGCTCCACTAACCCCCAGGCGGTCTCACTGGCTCTGGGCACAGCAGGGGTCAGCACACACACTCACGCCTCATCACAGAGATCTGGAGCAGGGCCGCTCGAGCGTCTTCATCCATGTGGCCCTGTGGCACAACACACATATTTTCACAAGTGCACAAACACACACACACATATACTCACAAGTGCACACACACCTACAGAATAAATGTAGTTCTATGTAGACCAAAAGAATAAAAGAAAGTGTGTGCATATGGACACACAGAGTTGCACAAACACACATGCACACACACGCATACAACCCCCCCCCCCCTCCACACACACACACACACACACACACACACACACACACACACACACACACAGACATTTAAGACTGATGGAATATGCACTCATTGAAATGCTGTTTGAAAAGAAAGACATGCAAGCCAAAGTGCACAGTGAGAATAAAGGGGGCAGGTTGAAAACTAGGCACTGAGTTCACAATCACACACGCACACACACACACACACACACACACACACACACACACACACACACACACACACACACACACACACACAGTCTGATAAAGGAGCAGTGTTCAGGGGAAGAAAAGGAGTATGTCTGAAAATGAGCGCAATCAAGCAGGGAGGGACTTTGACTTTTGAATTTTAAAACCCTTAACTTAAAACCCTTAATTTAAAACCCTTAACTTAAAACACCATTTGAAAACCAATTTAAAAACAAACACAGTAAAAAACAACAGAACAGGAACAGTGGAGAGCAATCAGAGAGTGTGGGTAAGTTCAGGGAGAAAGGGTGTGTAAGAGAGGAAGGCACAGACACCAGTAATGACCTTGGGAGGCCTGTTTTCAACTGGTGAAATAGACTGTTTTTCTGAGACATGGAGAGAGAGCGAGAGAGAGAGAGAGAGAGAGAGAGAGAGAGAGAGAGAGAGCGAGAGAGAGAGAGAGAGAGAGAGAGAGAGAGAGAGAGAGAGAAAGAGAGCACGCAAGTACCTGAGCTGCATTGAGCAGGCGGGTCCGATACATGGAGAGGACATTTCTGTGATGTGTCTCAGACTCCTGAGAAGAGAGAGAGAGAGAGAGAGAGAGAGAGAGAGAGAGAGAGAGAGAGAGAGAGAGAAAGAGAGAGAGAGAGAGAGAGAGAGAATGGGAGAAAGAGTGAGAAACAGACAGGGAAAGATAGATGTAATAATAATAATTCATTTTTATATAGCGCTTTTCTAAATACCCAAAGTCACTTTACAAGTGTTAAGACAAGCAAAACAAGACAAGAGTAAAATACTAAAGACAACAGAGGGGCAACAGAGATTCTGTGGATACGGTGGTAACTGCCCTCGGCCCATAATTGAAGTCAATTTCAGGACAGGGTAAGGGTATGTTTTCAGACATTTACATTTCACATTTCACATTTATTAATTGAGAAAAAAACTTTCATTGAAACTGTATAGCTGATTTAAAGTGCACTGCAGACACACACACAGCCCTTCAAATCTGCTCCTGCAAGCACCAGTTAAAGTGGTGAGGCACCCCGTATGTGTGTGTGTGTGTGTGTGTGTGTTGTGTGTGTGTGTGTGTGTGTGCGTGGGCGAGTGCATGTTCGTATAAGTGTGTGTGTGTTTGTGTGTGTGTGTGTGAGTATGTGAGTGCATTCTCTAACCAGATGTACCATCCACCCTCATGCCACCTTCCCCCTCTCTGTCCCCCATGTGCCACCGGGGTTCGTTGGCATCCGTGAATCTCATTCCTAAACCCGAACAGCAGCGCCCGATGATAAGAGATGCCCTTTTGCCCGGCTATGAACCACACACACACGCTCGTCTGCTATTGTGCCAACGCACAATGGGCGCCGCGGGACGGAACATTCCATCAGCTCCACTCTCACCCTGAATAGCCGTGAGCCACGCCGCTTTACAAGACTGTCCGTCAGAGTGTGTGTGTGTGTGTGTGTGACTGTCCGTCAGAGGTGTGTGTGTGTGTGTGTGTGTGTGACTGTCTGTCAGAGAGGAGCTTAATGGGAAGCTTAATGGGACTGGACTGGAGTGAAAGGATAAGCAATGATGTCATCAAGTGTGAATGGGGAAAGTTTGTCTAAGAGCCATAGGGGATGGTGGAGAGAATGGCTTTGTGCTGCATGATTCGTGTATTACAGCCTAGGCATAAGATACCGACAGGCTACAATCTATAGAAGACATATACATATACATAAAGATCTGGACAAAATTGTTGGTACCCTTCCGTTAAAGAAATAAAAACCCACAATGGTCACTGAAATGACTTGAAACTGTACAAGTTTCAAGTAATAAATAAAACTAGAATGCGTTTCGTGAACGAACTGCGAGAGTGTGCTTGCTCTGTTGCGGCCATGACCGAGAGAACAAGTGCCTTGGAATTGGGGCAGGTGTCAGCTCTCCAGCTCTCCCTGCTGGGTGAGCATGCACAAATGAGTATGCACAAATGAGTATGCATGAGTGAGTATGCATGAGTGAGTATGCATGAGTGAGTAAACATGAGTGAGTATGCACGAGTGAGTATGCATGAGTGAGTATGCATGAGTGAGTATGCATGAGTGAGTATGCATGAGTGAGTATGCATGAGTGAGTATGCATGAGTGAGTAAACATGAGTGAGTATGCACGAGTGAGTAAACATGAGTGAGTATGCATGAGTGAGTATGCATGAGTGAGTAAACATGAGTGAGTACGCATGAGTGAGTACGCATGAGTGAGTAAACATGAGTGAGTAAACATGAGTGAGTATGCATGAGTAAGTATGCATGAGTGAGTATGCACGAGTGAGTATGCATGAGTGAGTATGCATGAGTGAGTATGCACGAGTGAGTAAACATGAGTGAGTATGCATGAGTGAGTAGAGCCCTGGTATGGAAGGTGTCTCTTAATATTCCTAGTTATACAGTTGAATGGAGAGAGACAGAGAGAGAAGAGCAACCGTGCGCTGGTGTCAGTGAGAGTTGTCAGTGAATCACAGGTGCAAGCCAGTTTAATGAGCCTATTATGATGTCATAATGCCTCAAAGTTCTGCCATGCAAGTCTATGGAGAAAAAAGGTGATGGAAAAAGAGGAATAAAAAAGGAGTGGCAAGGAGTACCGCCACAAAAAGTCATAGCAACCTGCACCGGATCGGGCCGGACGTTTTGGTGTTTGAATGGCGTCTCTAGCTCAATCGGGCGAGGAGTAGTTAGCTGCAAGAAAAACTACTAGAATAAAAAAAATAGTAAAAAACGAAGAACAATAGTGTGCTTCCCTTCGGGGAAGCACACTAATAAATAAAAATTTACTGAAAATGAACTACTGAAAATCAGACATTGTTTTGGAATTGTGCTTCAAAAGAATAATAAAAAAAAGTTTTTTATAAAATCAAAAAAATCTCTATGTCTCTCTCTCTCTCCCTCTCTCTCTCTCTCTCTCTCTCTCTCTCTCTCTCCCTCTCTCTCTCTCTCTCTCACCTCCAGTTGCTGCTCCAGGTTATGGATCTGGGCCTGCAGGCTGCTGATGTCTCTCTGCTCCGTGCTCCCGTGGTGCTCTGGGTGCCCAGACTCGCTCCCGCCTGCTACCTCCGGCGACAGGAAGCCAGGGCCAGCAGCCAGCCTGCCTCGCCCACCGTCACTCTCCCCCTGGAGCTCCGGGACCTGGAGGGGGAACGCAGCTGATCAGGAAAACAGACAGGCAGGCAGACAGACAGGCAGGCAGACAGGCAGGCAGACAGGCAGGCAGGCAGGCAGGCAGACAGGCAGGCAGGAAGACAGACACGGAGGGAGGGAGGGAGGCAGAGAGGAAGGGAGGCAGAGAGGAAGGGAGTGAGGCAGGAAGCATGGGAGACTGATGGCTGGATAACATGTCACTAATAAGGCAGGGACTCAGCAGGTTAGTATCCATACTGCCTGCCTGCCTGCCTGCCTGCCTGCATGTCTGTCTGCCTGCCTGCCTGCCTGCATGTCTGTCAGCCTGCCTGCCTGCCTGCATGTCTGTCTGCCTGCCTGTCTGCCTGTATGTCTGTGTGTGTCTGGCGTGTTACCTGAGTGTGTGTGTCTAGTGTGTTACCTGAGTGTGTGTGTGTCTGGTGTGTTACCTGAGTGTGTGTGTCTGGTGTGTTACCTGAGTGTGTGTGTGTCTGGTGTGTTACCTGAGTGTGTGTGTCTGGTGTGTTACCTGAGTGTGTGTGTGTCTGGTGTGTTACCTGAGTGTGTGTGTGTCTGGTGTGTTACCTGAGTGTCTGTGTGTGTCTGGTGTGTTACCTGAGTGTGTGTGTGTCTGGTGTGTTATCTGAGTGTGTGTGTCTAGTGTGTTACCTGAGTGTGTGTGTGTTTGGTGTGTTACCTGAGTGTGTGTGTCTGGTGTGTTACCTGAGTGTGTGTGTGTCTGGCGTGTTACCTGAGTGTGTGTGTCTGGTGTGTTACCTGAGTGTGTGTGTGTGTGGTGTGTTACCTGAGTGTGTGTGTGTCTGGCGTGTTACCTGAGTGTGTGTGTGTCTGGCGTGTTACCTGAGTGTGTGTGTCTGGTGTGTTACCTGAGTGTGTGTGTGTCTGGCGTGTTACCTGAGTGTGTGTGTCTGGTGTGTTACCTGAGTGTGTGTGTGTCTGGCGTTCTACCTGAGTGTGTGTGTGTCTGGCGTGTTACCTGAGTGTGTGTGTGTGTCTGGCGTGTTACCTGAGTGTGTGTGTGGCGTGTTACCTGAGTGTGTGTGTGTCTGGTGTGTTACCTGAGTGTGTGTGTCTGGTGTGTTACCTGAGTGTGTGTGTCTGGCGTGTTACCTGAGTGTGTGTGTGTGTGTCTGGTGTGTTACCTGAGTGTGTGTGTCCTTTGGCCGCCGGCTCTGTTGATCCTCTCCTCCGTCGGTGACATCACAGCGGCGTGAGGGAGCGTCACTAATCTCTCTCTGCTCCTCATCCTCGGCCTGTGCCTCCTGATCGTCATGGCTACCTCCAGACGCCTCCCCCACTTCATCTCCAGCTCTCCCCTCCTGCTCCTGCTCCTGCTCCTTCTCAAAGGAGGCCATCTCTCTCTCCTGAAGCGCTACCCTGAGCTCAGCCAGTTCCTTCTCCTTCTCCTCCATCATGGCCAGCTCCCTGTCTTGTAAAGTTTGTCTGAGCTGAACCTGCTCCTGCTCCTTCTCAAAGGAGGCCATCTCTCTCTCCTGAAGCGCTACCCTGAGCCGGGTCAGTTCCTCCTCCTTCTCCTCCATCATGGCCAGCTCCCTGTCTTGTAGAGTTTGTCTGAGCTGAACCTGCTCCTGCTCCTTCTGAAAGGAGGCCATCTCTGCCTCCTGAAGCGCTACCCTGAGCCGGGTCAGCTCCTTCTCCTTCTCCTCCACTGCAGCCCGCTCTCTTTCCTTCTCCTTCACGGCAGCCATCTCCCTCTCCTGCAGGAGCCCTCTGAGGTCAGCCACCTCCCTCTCTTTCTCCTCCATCTTGGCCTGCTCCCTCTCCTGTAAAGTTTGGCTGAGTCGGCCCAGCTCCCTCTCCTTCTCCTCCAGTGCAGCTCCCTCTCTCTCCTTTTCCTTCACGGCAGCCATCTCCCTCTCCTGCAGGACACCTCTAAGCTCAGCCAGCTCCTTCTCTTTCTCCTCCAGTGCAGCCTTGCTCGCCTCCTTCTCCTTCATCATAGTCTTCTCCCTCTCCTGCAGGACCTCTCTGAGGTCAGCCAGCTCCCTCTCCTTCTCCTCCAATGCAGTCTTGTTCGCCTCCTTCTCCTTCATCACAGTCTGCTCCCTCTCTTGCAAGGTGAGCCTCACCTGTGCCAGCTCTCTCTCCTTCGCACTGAGTGCGGTCACCTCCCTTTGCTCTCCTTCCTGTGCAGCCTGCTCCCTCTCCTGCAAGGTCAGCCTGAGTAGGGTGAGCTCCTTCTCCTGCTCGTTCAGTACGGTCACCTCCCTTTCTTTCTCCTCCATCTTGGCCTTCTCCCTCTCTTGCAGCACCTCCCGGAGCTGAGCGAGCTCCCTCTCCTTGAGTGTAGCCTTCTCCCTCTCCTCCATCGTAGTCTTCTCCCTCTCTTTCAGCACCTCCCTAAGCTGAACCAGTTCCTCCTCCTTGATTGAAGCTTTCTCCTTCTCCTCCATCGTAGTCTTCTCCCTCTCTTTCAGCACCTCCCTAAGCTGAACCAGTTCCTTATCCTTGATTGAAGCTTTCTCCTTCTCCTCCGCCATAGTCTTCTCCCTCTCCTGCAGCACCTCCCTGAGCAGAGCGAGCTCCCTCTCCTTGAGTGTAGCCTTCTCCCTCTCCTCCATCGTAGTCTTCTCCCTCTCCTGCAGAACCTCCCTCAGCCGAGCGAGCTCCCTCTCCTTCTCCTCGAGGACGACCAGCGGGACGAAGCGGGCCTGCAGCGCCTCCTGGATGGTGTCCAGCTCCGCCCTCTGCTCCTGCAGCTCCCTCAGCAGTCCGTCGGCCTCCTCGCGCGCCCCCTGGTACTGCCCCAGGGCCTCCTGTGCCCGCGCCTCCGCCTGCTCCAGGCTGGCCGTCAGGGCGCTCCTCAGAGGCTCGTGCTCCACGCGAGGGACGTAGTCTTCAGGGGGAGCGGGCCCAACGGCTACAGGTTCCAGACGCTCAGCGGAGGCCTGGGGGTCCCTGCTCACGGGCAGAGGCAGAGGGGTTCCGGGGGCGCCAGTGTCCTCTTTAGGGGGGTCATGAGGAAGAGAAATGGCCTCCTCGTCTCCTAGGGAGGTGGTTCTTCCTGCCCCCATACCCTCTTCATGCTTATAATCAGGAGAGATGGCACTCGGAGTCTCTGTGCTCTCCTCATTCGTCTCTTGGAGAGGGGTGGCATGTTGTGCCACGCTGCCCACCTCCTGGGTCTGACTGGCTGCCCCCTGGTCCTGCCGCAGCCTGACGATCTGCCTGCCCATGGCGTCTGACAGGAGCTTCTTGGTGGCGTCTAGATCCTTGCCCCTCGGACCCACCTCTGCCTCTGCCAGCCTGGCGTTCACCTCCTTGCCCCTCAGACCGACCTCCGCCTGTGCCAGCCTGGCGTTCACCTCCTTCCTCTCCCTCTCTACTCGTTCCAGATGCTGCCGCAGCCTCTGCACCTCCCCAGCCAGCTGCTCCTCCCTCCCGCGCTGCTCCTCCCCACGCCTCCTGCTCAGGCTCAGCTGCCTGTGGAGGCGCACCGCCTCCCCTTGCGCCTCCTCCCGGTGGGCGGCGGCCTCGTGCAGCTGGACCCTGAGCTCCTCCACCACGTTCTCCCTGACGGCCATCAGGTGGGCCTGCATCTGCCGCACGCGCGCCTCCGAGCCCGCCATCCTCCTCTGCACCTCCCTCAGCGCCTCCTCCAGATGCCAGGAGCGCCCGTGCGCCTCCTGCAGGGCCAGGTCGCCGCTCCTCCTCTGCTCCTCGTGCTGCGCCTCCCTCTGTGAGAGCACGGCCCGCAGCTTCAGCGCCTCCTCTTCGGCCACCTCCTGCCTCCTCCGCACCTCCCTCAGCTCCCAGCGTAGCGCCTCCACCTCCCCCACGAAAGCTTCTCCTGGGCGGACAGCTGGCCTGGGCATGGCACCTGGCATTAGGGGTCCTCCTTTAGCCTACAGGGCACACACACACACAACACACACAACACAGACCCTTAGCATTAGGGGTCCTCCTTTAGCCTACAGGGCACACACACACACAACACACACAACACAGACCCTTAGCATTAGGGGTCCTCCTTAAGCCTACAGGGCACACACACACACATTACACACAACACAGACCCTTAGCATTAGGGGTCCTCCTTTAGCCTACAGGGCACACACACACACAACAGACCGTTAGCATTCAGTCCATACAACCTTTAGCCTACTGGGCACACAGACACACAACACAGACACACAACACAGACACACAACACAGACACATAACACAGACCCTCAGCATTCATTCAGTCTAACATTCGGTCCATACATCCTTTAGCCTACAGGGCACCGACACACAACACTGGCTTACATAGTCATAGCAAAATAGTTTGACTATCTGAGTTTCTGTCAAAAGGCACCCTTCACACCTGCTTCATTCTCAAGGTGTTCTGCCTTAGAACAAGGTCCACTGTGGCTAGGCTCACTCATATTTGAGTTAAAACATTATACAGTTACACTACGTAATTTACAACGGGAGAAAGCGTACAGTAACAATAGGCAAGGCAAGGCAAGGCAAATTTATATATATAGCACATTTCGTACATTAAATGCAATTCAATGTGCTTTACAGAAATAAACATAGAATTTAAATTGAAACACAGTCAAAGAAACTTAAATAAAAATAAAAAACACAATGAACATTGAAAGAAAATAAATAAATAAATAAAACATTAATATCAATAAATTGCAGGTAAGAGACATTATGATTAGCACTAAGAAGCAGCATACCGTAATAAATAGAGAATAGAGATAGAATATCAATAGGGATGAAAAGGCATAATGCTCCAGATAAGGCCTTCATACAAGTATTTTCCCATTTCATAGTAGTGTTTTCCCATTTTATAGTAGTGTTTTCCCATTTCATACTAGTGTTTTCCCATTTTATAGTAGTGCTTTCCCATTTCATACTAGTGTTTTCCCATTTTATAGTAGTGTTTTCCATTAAGCACATCAGTGTTCAATCAATGCTTAGAACGTCTACTCATATAATGGTCTGTGTTTGTCATTTGAAAACAAAATACCCTTTTGAGGTGAAATAATAGTGTTTTGAAAGCAAAGTAGCATTTTGCAGGAGATATAAAGGGTTTTACATTTTGCGTGAGTGGTTTTAGGATTTGTGTTTAGAGTTCAGAGAAACCGAGGCATGCTTTGAAAAATGTTCAAATGTTCAAACTTTTGTTTTAGCAATCGAGAAAAACTGTACTGCATGACAGTGTTGTTGGGATGGGTTAGGTGTAGGCAGGTGAGACAGTCTAGATTAAGGGGGGAAGGCCCACAGTGAGTGGGGAGAGTTCAGCTGTCTAATATGCGTAGATGTACTTAACCGTTACGGCGATGGGGAACAATGTTTTCATATAATGGTGATGGGGGGCCATGTTTTCACAGCCGCCAAAGGGCACGCAATAAAATAGAGACACATTTGGTGAGTAAACATACATTTCATAAACAGATAAAGAGATATACCGGTACTTAGATAAACAATAAAGAGCAGGCAATATGGGCACTCTATCAGTATTAATGCCTCAGCATAGTACCATGGAGAGGGAGAGGAGAGAGGGAGAGGGAGAGGGAGAGGGAGAGAGAGAGAGATGGAGAGGGAGAGGGAGAGGGAGAGGGAGAGAGGGAGAGGGAGAGGGAGAGAAAGAGTGGGAGAGAGGGAGGGAGGGAGGGAGAGGGAGAGGGAGAGCCGGCATGGTGTGTGGGTATTTTGTTTATGTTTAGTTTTGTTGAGTTATGTTTAAATGGCACATGAGAATATGACTAGCAAGGGTGGCAGGGCACAACAACAATGCACTGCTGCTAAACACAACAACATGGCTGACTATAGCCCACTGCTGCTAAACACAACAACATGACTGACTATGTGTAGAGCGCTGGTCATCTGCATGCTTGGCCAATCAGAAAGCTTGGTGTAGAGTGCTGATCATAAGCATGCTTGGCCCGGGCAGCTGGCTGTGATACTGGCATGCCTACACCCCAAGAGAGCTTGCATCTGGGCTCTGTTAGCAAGTAATCTACGGTGGAATGAATGCTCCGTGGACAAGTTGGAGTAATATCTACGGTGGAATGAATGTTCCGTGGACAAGTTGGAGTAATATCTACGGTGGAGTGAATGCTCCGTGGACAAGTTGGAGTAATATCTACGGTGGAGTGAATGCTCCGTGGACAAGTTGGAGTAATATCTACGGTGGAGTGAATGCTCCGTGGACAAGTTGGAGTAATATCTACGGTGGAGTGAATGCTCCGTGGACAAGTTGGAGTACTATCTACGGTGGAGTGAATGCTCCGTGGACAAGTTGGAGTACTATCTACAGTGGAGTGAATGCTCCGTGGACAAGTTGGATTACTATCTACGGTGGAGTGAATGCTCCGTGGACAAGTTGGAGTACTATCTACGGTGGAATGAATGCTCCGTGGACAAGTTGGAGTAATATCTATGGTGGAGTGAATGCTCCGTGGACAAGTTGGAGTAATATCTACGGTGGAGTGAATGCTCCGTGGACAAGTTGGAGTAATATCTACGGTGGAGTGAATGCTCCGTGGACAAGTTGGAGTAATATCTAGGCTAGTCTATTTACGATGTTCAGTCAGATTCCTGTCAGCTGTTCAGTCAGCGTTTAGTCCATTAAATATGGGGAGTCAGCCCTCTGAAACTCAGACTCTCCCTCTGCTCTGTGCATAGTGTCTCCTGTCTCACTCCCTCAGCTCTAGTGTCTCCTGTCTCACTGCCTCTGCTCTGCTCTAGTGTCCCCTGTCTCACTCCCTCAGCTCTAGTGTCCCCTGTCTCACTCCCTCAGCTCTGTGCATAGTGTCTCCTGTCTCACTCCCTCAGCTCTGTGCATAGTGTCTCCTGTCTCACTGCCTCAGCTCTGTGCAAAGTGTCTCCTGTCTCAGCTCTGTGCATAGTGTCTCCTGTCTCACTCCCTCAGCTCTGTGCATAGTGTCTCCTGTCTCACTGCCTCAGCTCTGTGCATAGTGTCTCCTGTCTCACTGCCTCAGCTCTAGTGTCTCCTGTCTCACTGCCTCAGCTCTGTGCATAGTGTCTCCTGTCTCACTGCCTCAGCTCTAGTGTCTCCTGTCTCACTGCCTCAGCTCTGTGCATAGTGTCTCCTGTCTCACTGCCTCAGCTCTAGTGTCTCCTGTCTCACTGCCTCAGCTCTACACATAGTGTCCCGTCTCGCTCAGGTATGCAGACAGCTCACTTTCTGTCCTTTCTGTCGAATAAGCAGATAATACACTGAAGGGTGGAGATCAGAGGGAGCACACACGCACGCACGCACGCACACACACATACACACACATACATACACACACACACACACACACAAACACACACACACACACACACACACACAAACACACACACACACAAACATGCACACACACACACACACACACACCTCGCTTAGACAGGCCTAAGATTTTATTTTCCCATTTCCCCACTACGGTGAGGAGTATAATCTTCCTGTCAATCATTCTCTTAATCTTAGCGGTAAGCCAGCTCACACAGGACGGGTCAACACCAGCACCAGGGGCTCAGACAATTCATTACAGAAATACTGCTACCGCTGCTTTCACTTTGTTACTCAGGGAAAGAAGGAGACACTAAAGAGAGAGAGAGAGGGAGGGAGAGAGAGAGAGATAGAGAGAGAGAGTGCGAGTACATGAGCTGCATTGAGCAGGCTGAGTGAAGGGTAGAGGTAGTGAAGGAGAAAAAAAAGAGAAAGAGAGATAGAGAGAGAGAGAGAGAGAGAGATATAGAGAAAGAGAGAGAGGACAACCAGACATGGAGAGGCAGCTTTTAGTTTCTATGCTAGGCAATTTCCTTCTGTGAAGCGCATTGTGTACCTCCTTCACCGGTATAAAATGCGCCGTATAAATAGTTAAATACAGTTTGATTTGGTTTGCTTTGAGAAAGACGGAGAGAGAGATGGAGAGAGAGAGATCTAAATACACCAAAGTTCAATGGTCTAAATACATCAAGGTTCAAAGGTCTGAACAGAAACAGTCCTGAAACAACCGACCTGTCAAAGAAACGGCTCATTTTTCAACACATTGTTACATGAATAATGGAGACATTGAGGATCGATGATCTGACCACAGACTGAGTCAACAGAGAGAGCTGCTGAGAGAATCTGTTTATAGAGGAAACACATCATTGATCGCCCATCATCACCCTGATCAGAGGGCGCACGCGCACACACACACACACACACACACACACACACACACACACACACACACACACACACCCTATCACATGGAGAGTGCACACATCATTGATCTGCATCATCACCCTGTCACATGGACTGTGTGCAAAGCATTGATCTGACAATAATCTGAACAAATTGCGGGGGGAATTCTCTGAAATCAGCTTTAAAAAGAAGCAGTGCATTGATCTTGGTGTTGTCATGTGGGCAGTGTAGATGCTGCTGATGGGTTGATCTGGGCGGCCGTCTCCCATGGCATCTGGGATGGGCTGCCTAGTAACTGTTGTCCTGCCATGTGGCCATCGGAGACTGAGCAAACCACTCACACTCACACACCCCTCACACTCACACACACACCTCACACTCACACACACCACACACACACACACACACACACACACACACACACAGGTCTATGTGGCCATCTGAGACTGAGCACACCACTCACACTCACACACACACACACACACACACCACACACACACACACACACACACACACAGGTCTATGTGGCCATCTGAGACTGAGCACACCACTCACACACGCACCTCACACTGTCACACACACACACACACACACACACACACACACACACACACACACACACACAAACACACAAACACACACACACACACACACAGGTCCATGTTGCCATCTGAGACTGAGCTCTGAGGTCCTGCCAAGCCCAGCCTGTGCCTGGTTCTGTCACTGATATGGTGTCACACACAAACCCCTCACATGCACACACACCCCTCACACTCACACACTCACACCCCTCACACTCACACACACCCACACCCCTCACACTCACACACACACACACACACACACACACAGGTCCTGCCAAGCCCAGTCTGTGCCTGG
>NC_137909.1:28561054-28563554 GCF_963457725.1 Sprattus sprattus
CGGCTGCAAAGCAGTTTGACGCTGGAGACACTTCCAGCCAGGACTAGAGAAAGAACCAGAACATCAGCATCATCCTCATGTTCACTATGACATCATCATCATCCTCATGTTCACTATGACATCAGCGTCATCCTCATGTTCACTATGATATCAGTGTCATCCTCATGTTCATTATGACATCAGCATCATCCTCATGTTCACTATGACATCATCATCATCCTCATGTTCACTATGACATCATCCTCATCCTCATGTTGACTATGACATCATCCTCATCCTCATGTTCACTATGACATCATCCTCATGTTCACTATGACATCATCCTCATCCTCATGTTCACTATGACATCATCCTCATGTTCACTATGACATCATCCTCATGTTCATTATGACATCATCCTCACTAGTGCAGTGCCCGTAGGAATTATGCATTCTGTAGTGTTAGCAGACGTAGGTGTAGGCTAGCTGTTGTTCAGTGCAGAACTGGGAGGATAACATGACGACGTGGCCCGACATAACTTACAGCGAGAATTGCGCGTATTTCGTGGACTCCATAGCAACAGATGGGAAAGCAATGTACAATCTGAAAGCCTCCGAGGCTTATCAATATAAGCTACCATTTGTAGCGGCCACTCTTGCGTTGTGATTTTGATTGGCACCCAGCCGTTTATTCATACACTCTGACAGGTTTAATGAACACAGAGCAAAGGCGATCACACAGAGTATCTTCCGAATGACAGCCTCTCCCAGCCAGGGTAAATGCAGACTGAGGTTTATAATATTGCAATAATGAGAAAACAAAGTCTACACATGAATTACAACAGATAGGCCTACATCGGGACACATCTGAAAACCTCTCATTGCGTCAGTAGATGCATGAACGCATGGTCACTGGTCTAGGCTTACCATCAACATTGAATAGAAAGCTAACTCTTATACAAATACATCAAACTACAATATACTACTTAACATGGTAATGAGAGTTGGTTACATGCGAGGCCCATACGCATCAACTTTGAAACTTAATATAAAGAAGCTTAAAAATAAACGAAACGAAATCAATCACTCTCTTTAGATTATAAAGAAGCTTAAAAATAAACGAATAGATAAAATCAATCACTGTCTTAAGATTACCTGAGCAAAAGTCTGTATCTGTTCACCAAGAAGAATTTGAATGCGGACCTCACCTCCTCTATCCAACGGTATTCTGAACTTTGAGTGAAGGCAGGATAGTTTAATAACGCTACGCGTTTGATTGTGACGTCACTACCCATAGTGCCGACGGGACGGGAGACGATAAACCCATTGTTTCCTACGGGAAACGGTAAAATACAAATATCTCGAAAACTATAAATTCAAAAATCTTCAAAATCAAGGATGCTCAGGTTCATGACATGCGTAAGCTACATGCGAAATATCATAACTAACGTATCTACCGTCAGGGAGATACGCCCTAGACAGACAGACAGACAGACACACAGAGATTCCTGGATTTATAGATAGATGTTCACTATGACATCATCCTCATCCTCATGTTCACTATGACACTCACTATGTGTCCACTAGTCTCCCGACTCCTTTCAGCATCAACATCATCCTCATGTTCACTATGTGGTTGTGGTTGTGTGTGGTGTGTGTGGTGTGTGTTGTGTGTATGTGAGAGGATGTAGGGTGTGTGTGTGTGAGGTGTGTGTTGTGTGTGTGAGGTGGGTGTTGTGTGTGTAAAGTGTGTGTATGAGGGTAGGTGGTGTGTGTGTAATGTTGTGTGTGTGAGGGGTGTGCATGAGGTTAGGTGGTGTGTGTGTGTTGTGTGTTTGAAGTGTAGGTGGTGTGTGTTTGTGTGTCATCTCTTTGTCTCTGTGCGTGACCAGCAGGACACATGTGATGCTGCTCATCAGGAGTGTAATTACCTCATTAGTGCCATTCACATCCTGCTTCATGTATGTGTGTGTGTGTGTGTGTGTGTGTGTGTGTGTGTGTGTGTGTGTGTGTGTGTGTCTGTGTGTGTGTGTGTGTGTCTGTGAGTGTGTGTGTGTGTGTGTATGTGTGTGTGTGTGTGTGTGTGTGTGTGTGTGTGTGTGTGTGTGTGTGTGTGTGTGTGTGTGTGTGTGTGTGTGTGTGTGTGTCTGTCTGTGTCTGTGAGTGTGTGTGTGTGTGTGTGTGTGTGTGTGTGTCTGTGAGTGTGTGTGTGTGTGTGTGTGTGTGTGTGTGTGTGTGTGTGTGTGTGTGTCTGTGAGTGTGTGTGTGTGTGTGTATGTGTGTGTGTGTGTGTGTGTGTGTGTGTGTGTGTGTGTGTGTGTGTGTGTGTGTGTGTGTGTGTGTGTCTGTCTGTGTCTGTGTGTGTGTGTGTGTGTGTGTGTGTGTGTGTGTGTGTATCTGTGTGTGTCTGTGTGTGTGTGTGTGTGCTTGCACGGCAGTATTTATCCAGACTTCCTATTGAGTTCTAGCAGAGGACAGCATGTTCCAACCATCCATCCCATCCTTGCATCTCATCTAGGTGT
>NC_137909.1:28568554-28571054 GCF_963457725.1 Sprattus sprattus
GTGTGTGTGTGTGTGTGTGTGTACCTCGAGTAGATGGCTAAGTTTACTGACTTGAAAAAGAGAGAAAGCCCGCCAACTAGTGTGTGTGTGGGTGTGTGTGTGTGTGTGTGTGTGTACGGTGTGTGTGTGTGTGTGTGTGTATGTGTGTGTGTGTGTGTGTGTGTGTGTGTGTGTGTACCTGGAGTAGATGGCTAAGTTTACTGTCTTGGAAAAGAGAGAAAGCCCGCCAACTAGTGTGTGTGTGTGTGTGTGTGTGTGTGTGTGTGTGTGTGTGTGTGTGTGTGTGTGTGTGTGTGTGTGTGTGTGTTTGTGTGTGTGTGTGTGTGTGTGTGTGTGTGTGTGTGTGTGTGTGTGTGTGTGTGTGTGTGTGTGTGTGTGTGTGTGTACCTGGAGTAGATGGCTAAGTTTACTGACTTGGAAAAGAGAGAAAGCCCGCCAACTAGTGTGTGTGTGTGTGTGTTTGTGTGTGTGTCAGTGTGTGTGTGTGTGTGAGAGAGAGAAAGCCTATCAACTGGGTAAATACTGTTCTTTCACCTTCATCCAACGACTCCAAACAATATTTGGATCATGTCGGATTATTTTATCTTGTCATTCCAAATAGAAGCATTAAAATGGGTGTGAGTGTAAGGTGTGTGTGTGTGTGTGTGTGTGTGTGTGTGTGTGTGTGTGTGTACCTGTTTTTATGTCTGTTCACTGACACTGCTCCTGTCTGCACTCTTACCTGATCCATCAGTGGCTCTGACATGTGTATGTGCGTGTGTGTGTGTGTGTGTGTACCTGATCCATCGGTGGCTCTGACATCGGCTCCGTGAGTCAGGAAGACGCTGAGGCTCCTCTCGTCCCCCCTCTCCGCTGCTTCATGGTACCTGAGGACACACACATGAGCACACACGCATGAGGACACACACATGTGGACACACACATGAGGACACACACATGAGGACACACACACATGAGGACACACACATGAGGACACACGCATGAGGACACACACATGAGGACACACACACATGAGGACACACACATGAGGACACACGCATGAGGACACACACATGAGCACACACGCATGAGGACACACACATGAGCACACACACATGAGGACACACACATGAGGACACACACATGAGGACACACACATGAGCACACACACATGAGGACACACACATGAGGACACACACATGAGGACACACACATGAGCACACACACATGAGGACACACACACATGAGGACACACACACATGAGCACACACACATGAGGACACACACATGAGGACACACACACATGAGCACACACACATCAGGACACACACATGAGCACACACACATCAGGACACACACATGAGCACACACACATGAGGACACACACATGAGGACACACACATGAGGACACACACATGAGCACACACACATGAGCACACACACATGAGCACACACACATGAGGACACACACATGACGACACACACATGAGGACACACACACATGAGCACACACACATGAGGACACACACATGAGCACACACACATGAGGACACACACATGAGGACACACACATGAGCACACACACATGAGCACACACACATGAGGACACACACATGAGCACACACACATGAGGACACACACATGAGCACACACACATGAGGACACACACATGAGCACACACACATGAGGACACACACATGTGGACACACACATGAGGACACACACATGAGCACACACACGAGGACACACACATGAGGACACACACATGAGGACACACACATGAGGACACACACATGAGGACACACACACATGAGGACACACACACATGAGCACACACACGAGGACACACACATGAGGACACACACATGAGGACACACACATGAGGACACACACATGAGGACACACACGAGGAGCTGAGGGCACACACACATGGACCTGACTTGACAGACACACACACACACACATGCATGGAGCTGAGGAGACACACACATGGAGCTGAGGGGACACACACACAGAGCTGAGGAGACACACACACAGAGCTGAGGGGACACACATGGAGCTGAGGAGACACACATGGAGCTGAGGAGACACACATGGAGCTGAGGGGACACACATGGAGCTATGGAGACACACATGGAGCTATGGGGACACACACATGGAGCTGAGGGGACACACATGGAGCTGAGGGGACACACACATGGACCTGAGGGGACACACACACAGAGCTGAGGGGACACACACACAGAGCTGAGGGGACACACACACAGAGCTGAGGGGACACACACATGGAGCTGAGGGGACACACACATGGAGCTGAGGGGACACACATGTGTGCGTGTACTTGTGCGACTGTTGCTAGGCACTGTTTAGAAGTTTCTAGCGTGGATGTTCCCCAATATTCCAACTCCTCATGGACACAGAAGACCAAGACTATTCACCAGTGCTCAGGCTTAGGCACAGGCCTTTCCTCGCACTGGCATCGGTCTGAAGGGGGAAAAGGCCCTAAGACATTACATTACAT
>NC_137909.1:28573554-28628554 GCF_963457725.1 Sprattus sprattus
GCTCTGGACTGATGAGTCAAAATTAGAAATATTTGGCTGTAGAAGAAGGCAGTTTGTTCGCCGAAGGGCTGGAGAGAGGTACAATAATGAGAGTCTGCAGGCAACAGTGAAGCATGGTAGAGGTTCCTTTCCAGTTTGGGGCTGCATTTCTGCAAGTGGAGTTGGAGATTTGGTCAGGATGAATGGTGTCCTCAATGCTGAGAAATACAGGCAGATACTAATCCATCATGCAATACCATCAGGGAGGCGTATGATTGGCACCAAATGTATTCTGCAGCAGGAACATAACCCCAAACATACAGCCAATGTCATTAACAACTATCTTCAGCTTAAAGAAGAACAGAAAGTCTTGCAAGTGATGGTATGACCCCCACAGAGCCCTGATCTCTACATCATCGAGTCTGTCTGGGTTTACATGAAGAGACAGAATAATTTTAGGAAGCCTACATCCACAGAAGATCTGTGGTTAGTTCTCCAAGATGTTTGGAACAATTTACCAGCCGAGTTCCTTCAAAAACTGTGCACAAGTGTATCTGGAAGAATTGATGCTATTTTGAAGGCAAAGGGTGGTCACACCAAATATTGATTTAATTTAGAATTTTCTTCTGTTCCTTCACTGCATTTTGTTAATTTATGAAGAATTGATGAAAATAAACTGTTAACACTTCCATTTTTGAAAGCATTCTAAGTTTACAGCATTTTTTCACACCTGCCTAAAACTTTTGCACAGTACTGTATGTCCTTTATTATCTACTCACAGGCTCATGGAAAGACTTTATTCTTTCCTCAGAAAAAATCAAACCAAAGGCTCATTTGTGCATGGAGCCATCAGATGTCCTTATTCCCATCTGAGGAACGCTGCAGTGCTCACCGTCTATTCTACACTGATGAGGACAAACACAATACATTTTCTCTGAAATGCTAAAGAAAAGAAGAATTTCCAACAAAACTCTCAAAACTATGAAATAATTAGAGATACATGTGAAACCTTATGAACACACGTGAACTTAGAATTGGGACCATTCTGAATGGATGTTGATTATTTCACTTGAGCAATTTAAACACATTCTGTTTGCATCACTGTTTTTACTATGTGTGTAACTGAACATAGATTATAGGTGCTGGGACACACACCCACACCCACACACACACACACACACACACACACACACACACAAACACACACATACACACACACACACACACACACAAACACACATACATCATACACACACACACACACCTCAGGGCTTTCACCTCTCAACCCAGAACCTGTCAATCAGGTTTAGTGCAACACTACTGTAGGTTTAATTGCTCTCTCTGTCTACCGAACTATGACCAGACCTCAAGCACACCCTCATCTTACATTCAGTACACTCACACACACACACTGTGCTTTCTTCAGTACACTCACACACACACTGTGCTTTCTTCAGTTCACTCACACACACACTGTGCTTTCTTCAGAACACTCACACACACACTGTGCCTTCTTCAGAACACTCACACACACACTGTGCTTTCTTCACTAGACTCACACACACACTGTGCCTTCTTCAGTACACTCACACACACCCTGTGCTTTCTTCACTAGACTCACACACACACTGTGCCTTCTTCAGTACACTCACACACACACTGTGCTTTCTTCAGTTCACTCACACACACACTGTGCTTTCTTCAGTACCCTCACACACACACTGTGCCTTCTTCAGTACACTCACACACACACTGTGCCTTCTTCAGTACACTCACACACACCCTGTGCTTTCTTCAGTTCACTCACACACACACTGTGCTTTCTTCACTAGACTCACACACACACTGTGCCTTCTTCAGTACACTCACACACACACTGTGTGGTGTGCATGTGAGATGTGCAGCTCGAGTCCAGTCCAATAGAAAGCTATCCACTACAAACACACGGGTCAATAGAAAGCCTGTGCTAGTTTGCTATTGTTGCTTTTGTGTTCTTTGATGTTGCTAGATGTTGGTCATTTGTGTGAGGTAGACTTGGGGTAATCTCCGAGCACAATACACACACAAGGGTAAACGGCCCCTTTAGCTCTGAATGCATGCTGCTTGTATGCATGCCCTGGTGTAGCCTCTGAAAAGGACTGGATCCTATCATCCCCAGTCGTGAGTAGTAAACGAATGGGGATGTTATTGAGATGCAGAGCTGCTGCCGTAGGTCTGAGACTACCCCCAGTCTATCTTACACAAATCACCAACATTTGATGTTGAATCACCAACAACATGAGGAGAGAGAGTTCTAGAAGAGAGCTGAGGGACAGTGTGACTGCGTGGCGAGAGAGTTCTAGAAGAGAGCTGAGGGACAATGTGACTGCGTGGCGAGAGAGTTCTAGAAGAGAGCTGAGGGACAGTGTGGCTGTGTGAAGAGAGAGTTCTAGAAGAGAGCTGAGGGACAATGTGACTGCGTGGCGAGAGAGTTCTAGAAGAGAGCTGAGGGACAGTGTGGCTGTGTGAAGAGAGAGTTCTAGAAGAGAGCTGAGGGACAATGTGACTGCGTGGCGAGAGAGTTCTAGAAGAGAGCTGAGGGACAGTGTGACTGCGTGACCTCTTAAGAGGAGAGCTGAGGGACAATGTGACTGTGTGAAGAGAGAGTTCTAGAAGAGAGCTGAGGGACAGTGTGACTGCGTGGCGAGAGAGTTCTAGAAGAGAGCTGAGGGACAGTGTGACTGCGTGGAGAGAGAGAGTTCTAGAAGAGAGCTGAGGGACAGTGTGACTGCGTGAAGAGAGAGTTCTAGAAGAGAGCTGAGGGACAGTGTGGCGGCGTGGAGAGCGAGTTCTAGAAGAGTGTGGCGACAGAGGTGAGGCTGGGGACAACCGCAGCAGGACCGAGAGGGATTTAAAGCGCCTGGTCAGCACAGCCCCGTTCCCGCTCACATCCAGCGGCTAACAAGTGCCAATCTCCAATCCGCAGCCGCCCAATCACCCCAGCGGAGCTTAGAGGTGGCGTCCATGCGTGCAGAGAGAGGACTGCACATGGCCTCCAAACCTGAACAGATCTTCTAATTACCTCTAAACCAGGACAGAACTCCTAATTGCCTCTAAACCAGGACAGAACTCCTAATTGCCTCCAACCCAGGTCAGAACTCCTAATTGCCTCCAACCCAGGACAGAACTCCTAATTGCCTCCAACCCAGGACAGAACTCCTAATTGCCTCCAACCCAGGACAGAACTCCTAATTGCCTCTAAACCAGGACAGATATCCTAATTGTCTCCAACCCAGGACAGAACTCCTAATGGCAACTCCTTGGCAGCCTGCCAGAGCTAAGGGTGTAACGGCTCTGAAATAACACTTCTGAAATGCATGAGGAGAGAAGTGGAAAAGCAGCGTGGGAAGAATGTGTGTTTGTGTGTGTGTGTGTGTGTGTGTGTGTGTGTGTGTGTGTGTGTGTGTGTGTGTGTGTGTGTGTGACTGTGTCTCTGTCTGTGTCTGTGTGTCTCCATTTTCTATTTCTAATGTAAAATAGTATTTATTGTTACATTAGGTCTATATTGCTCGTAACTTGACTGTTCTCTCTCTTGTACGCCGCTTTGAACAAAAGCATCTGCTAAATGACTAAATATGTGTGTGTGTGTGTGTGTGTGTGTGTGTGTGTGTGTGTGTGTGTGTCTGTGTCTGTGTCTGTGTCTGTGTCTGTGTCTGTGTCTGTGTCTGTGTCTGTGTCTGTGTCTGTGTCTGTGTCTGTGTGTGGGTGTGTGTGTGTGTCTGTGTGTGTGTGTGTGTGCTACCACCGCTCAACCTGCCCTTAACAGGTCATTTGTACTTTTATTTCACTCTAGAAAAAAATAAAACAAAGTTTTTAAAAAGTAGCTGCTTCTGATTTGCCTAACGATTACTAACACAGTGAGGGAAATCGAATGCGACAGTGCTGAGGGAGAGGACAGGAGGAAGTGGATAAAGAGTCGAGAGTCTGAGTGCCTTATTGGGGGAGGCGAGGAGGTGCCACGCATCGATAACTTAGATCGGCGAGTTCTCCCCAGGACCCAAGTGGTCTGTCCAGTGGAGCAGAGCCACAGCTGGTGCGGTACTGTACTGCTGAGAACGTTTAGGTTTCAGATATTTCTAACGGCTGAAGTCCAGAATGTTTAGTTTTGGGATATAAGTAATGATAGCAGAGCAGAATGTTTAGGTTTGGGATATTAGTAATGATAGCAGAGCAGAACGTTTAGGTTTGGGATATTGCAGTGCAGAACTGTTAGGTTTGGGATATTACTAATGATTGCAGAGCAGAACGTTTAGGTTTTGGATATTACTAATGATTGCAGAGCAGAACGTTTAGCTTTTAGTTTTGCACTGTAGAACGGTTAAGTTTGGGATATTACTAACAGCTGCAGTCAAGAACGTTTAGGTTTGGGATATTATTAACGTCCGCAGTCCAGAACGTTTAGGTTTGGGATATTAGTAACGTCCGCAGTCCAGATTGTTAGGTTTGGGATATTAGTAACGTCCGCAGTCCAGATTGTTAGGTTTGGGATATTAGTAACGTCCGCAGTCCAGATTGTTAGGTTTGGGATATTAGTAACGTCCGCAGTCAAGAACGTTTAGGTTTGTGATATTACTAACGTCTGCTGTCCAGATTGTTAGGTTTGGGATATAAATAACGTCTGCAGTCCAAAACGTTTAGGTTTGGGATATTGCAGTGCAGGACGTTTAGGTTTGGGATATTACTCGAGACTGCAGTCCAGAACATTTAGGTTTGGGATATTACTTTGCAGACTACCTGTTCTGAAGCATGGTAGAGTGAAGACAGGCACAAGACGCCAGACTGTCAATCTATCACAACATTATCTGATGGGCCTCTGGAGCTTTAAACCTTGATTGGTAGGGTTACAAAACAGGCAGGCCTGACCTAACCCTAACCCCTCCCCCCTCTATCTCTCAGATGTAAACACATGCACACACACACAGCTTAACCTATTTAACCTCATTGGGCTAATTGATTAAAGTCAGCTGATGGTGACTTAATACCTGTGGGATTACTCTGGGGCTGATCAAATAGCAGTTAAGCTGGGTGGTCTAATGTGGTGGTTTCACTTAGGTTCGCTAGACATTGAGAATCGGAACTAGAGGATGACAGAGAGAAAGAGAGAGAGAGGTTTGGTCAGAGATGGAGAGAAAGAGAGAGAGGTTTGGTCAGAGATGGAGAGAAAGAGAGAACAGAAGATCAAAGGGACCAAATGCCAGATAAAAAAAGGTGGGATAGAGTGTGAGAAAAAAGGAAAGAAAAAAAAGACAGAGAGAGAAACCCAAAAAGAAAGTGTAAGACACATGAAATCACACACAAAGGAAAGATGAAAGACGGAGAGACCAGGGAATGGCATCTCCACAGTTCTGGATCAGACACTAACGCAGAATGTGTGTGTGTGTATGTGTGTGTGTGTGTGTGTGTGTGTGTGTGTGTGTGTGTGTGTATGTGTGTGCCAGTTCTGGGTCAGACACTCACGCAGAATGTGTGTGTGTGTGTGTGTGTGTGTGTGTGTGTGTGTGTGTGTGTGTGTGTGTATGTGTGTGCCAGTTCTGGGTCAGACACTCACGCAGAATGTGTGTGTGTGTGTGTGTGTGTGTGCCAAGGGAATGGCATCTCCACAGTTCTGGGTCAGACACTCACGCAGAATGGCCCTGAGGGTTCAGCTTGGTGGGGACCACGCCCTTCTTGGCGAGCGTGGCGATGACTTTGTCCAGCTCCCCGCTCTCCACCACTTTCAGCAGCCTTTCATCATACTTGGACCAGTCCTTGTTCTGACACACACAGGAGAGGAGAAGAGAGGGGAGGAGAGGGGAGGAGAGGAGAGGAGAAGAGAGGGGAGGAGGGAGAGGAGAGGGGAGAAGAGGAGAGGAGATGGGAGGAGGGAGAGGAGAGGAGAAGAGAGGGGAAGAGAGGGGAGGAGATGGGAGGAGAGAGAGGAGAGGAGAGGGGAGGAGAGAGGTAGAGAGGAGAGGAGATGGGAGGAGGGAGAGGAGAGGAGAGGAGAGGAGAGGAGAGGAGAAGAGAGGAGAGGAGAGGAGAGGAGAGGAGATGGGAGGAGGGAGAGGAGAGGAGAGGAGAGGAGAGGAGAGGAGAGGAGAGGAGAGGCAAGGAAAGGAGAGGAGAGGAGGGAGAGGAGAGGAGGGGAGAGGAGAGGAGAGGAGAAGAGAGGAGAGGAGATGGGAGGAGAGAGAGGAGAGGAGATGGGAGGAGAGGAGAGGAGAGGAGGGAGAGGAGAGGAGGGGAGAAGAGAGGGGAGGAGATGGGAGGAGGGAGAGGAGAGGAGAAGAGAGGGGAGGAGATGGGAGGAGAGAGAGGAGAGGAGATGGGAGGAGAGGAGAGGAGAAGAGAGGAGAGGAGAGGAGAGGAGAGGAGAGGGGAGGAGAGGAGAGGAGTAGAGAGGAGTAGAGAGGAGAAGAGAGGAGAAGAGAGGAGAGGAGATGGGAGGAGGGAGAGGAGAGGAGAGAAGATGGGAGGAGAGGAGAGGAGAGGAGATGGGAGGAGGGAGAGGAGAGGAGAAGAGAGGAGAGGAGAGGAGAGGAGAGGCAAGGAGAGGAGAGGAGAGGAGAGGAGAGGCAAGGCAAGGCAAGGAAAGGAGAGGAGAGGAGGGAGAGGAGAGGAGGGGAGAGGAGAGGAGAAGAGAGGAGAAGAGAGGAGAGGAGATGGAAGGAGGGAGAGGAGAGGAGAGGAGAGGAGAGGAGAGGAGAGGAGAGGAGAGGAAAGGAGAGGAGAGGAGATGGGAGGAGGGAGAGGAGAGGAGAGGAGAGGAGAGGAGAGGAGAAGAGAAGAGAGGAGTGGAGAGGAGAAGAGAGGGGAGGGGAGGAGATGGGAGGAGAGAGAGGAGAGGAGATGGGAGGAGAGGAGAAGAGAGGAGAGGAGAGGAGAGGGGAGGAGAGGAGTAGAGAGGAGAAGAGAGGAGAAGAGAGGAGAGGAGATGGGAGGAGGGAGAGGAGAGGAGAGGAGAGGAGAGGAGAGGAGAAGAGAGGAGAGGAGATGGGAGGAGGGAGAGGAGAGGAGAAGAGAGGAGAGGAGAGGAGAGACAAGGAGAGGAGAGGAGAGAGGAGGGGAGAGCAGAAAGAGGAAGGCCGTTAGAAACACAAGAACAGAGTGTGCCAGTGGCTAATCCATCAGCACCGACTGCGCTAACAAGGTCAACACCTTCCTCTCTTTCATGCCTCACTCCTCCACAGACACAGACACACACACACATACATGCATAAACACACACATACATACATATACACACACACACACATACACACATACATACATATACACACACACACACACCATACAGACACACACACACACACACACATACATACGTAACATACACACCAAAAAGACCCGCCCACACACAAATATACATGCATAGACACCCACACACACACACACACACACACACACACACACACACACACACACACACACACCATACAGACACGCCCACACACAAACACACATGCATACACACACACACACATACACACACACACAAAAGAGCCTGCTACAGATGATAAACACATGCGGAGCAGGGGGTATGAAGTAGTGCACACTGCGTCAGGAATTGTTGGACATTTCATTTCAACAGTTGAAAGGAGAAGGGCATTCATTTTGAATCACTGGAGCACCTCTTCACCCAGCCCCACTTCACTCTGACGCACCCTAGGTATGGACAACCCTGAGCCTGCATTCAGTCTAAAGCTGTGGCTCTGTGTGAGTGTGTGTGTGTCTCTGTGTGTGTGTGTGTGTGTGTGTGTGTGTGTGTGTGTGTGTGTGTGTGTGTGAGAGTGTGTGTTAAACATACGTAAGAGGGGGAACATAAGGGACAACCCTGAGCCTGCATCCAATCTAACGCTGTGGCTCTGTGTGTGTGTGTGTGTACGTGTGTGTGTGTGTGTGTGTGTGTGTGTGTGTGTGTGTGTGTGTTAAACATACGTAACAGGGGGAACATAAGGGACAACCCTGAGCCTGCATCCAATCTAACGCTGTGGCTCTGTGTGTGTGTGTGTACGTGTGTGTGTGTGTGTGTGTGTGTGTGTGTGTGTGTTAAACATACGTAAGAGGGGGAACATAAGGGACAACCCTGAGCCTGCATCCAATCTAACGCTGTGGCTCTGTGTGTGTGTGTGTGTACGTGTGTGTGTGTGTGTGTGTGTGTGTGTGTGTGTGTGTGTGTGTGTGTGTGTCTGTGTGTGTGTGTGTGTGTGTGTGTGTGTGTGTGTGTGTGTGTGTCTGTGTGTGTGTGTGTGTGTGTGTCTGTGTGTGTGTGTGTGTGTCTGTGTGTGTGTGTGTGTGTGTGTGTGTGTGTGTGTGTGTGTCTGTGTGTGTGTGTGTGTGTGTGTGTGTGTGTGTGTATTACAAAGGGGGGGTGGACATAAGGGACAACCCTGAGCCTGCATCCAATCAAACGCTGCCTCTAGCTCTTCTGAGAACTGCACACACTGTCCTTCACTGGCATTCAAAAAGTCTTCAGCCACTCACGTCCGTCTCCAGCTACACTTCCACTTCTGTGTGTGTGTGTGTGTGTGTGTGTGTGTGTGTGTGTGTGTGTGCGTGTGCGTGTGCGTGTGCGTGTGTGTGTCTGGCCAAGGGCATGGCATCTCCACAGGATCGGCAGGGAACTGTCACGCAGACCCGCAACCAAAATGTTTAATTAAGACACAAGAGTCATCTCCCAAAACAACAGGAATGAGTCTGTTAGAAAGGCCAGAGACAAGGCCTCTCACAAACACACACAGACACACACACACACACACACACACACACACACACACACACACACACACACGCGCGCGCTGCGCGCGCGCACGCGCGCAGAGATCTGTTCCTCAGCTCATCTCGTGATTAAGTCAGTTCGCGGCAAAACACCAGAGGAGTCTGCACGGTGTGTTTGCTTGTCATTGACAGTTTAGTAGTAGAAGTTACTCCAGTTTCATATTCCTTTCAGACATGTTTGTGCCTCACTGACTAACTAACACAAACACAAACACAAAGATAAAGATCCTTGAGTTCACTGAATATGCCTGAGTCCTGTGTATTGCTGTGCTGCCTACAATAGCTATGTAAACCCTCTGAAGCAGTGGTTCTTAACCTGGGTTCGATCGAACCCCAGGGGTTCGTTGAGCCACTCTCAGGGGTTCGGCAGGGGTCAAGACACACACAGTATAGCCCGGTTCACACTAGCAATGTCGTTTTGAAGAAATCATATTTTATTTTTCAAATTACGAAGGGTTCAGCGAATGCACTGATGAAGCTTGCAGGGTTCAGTACCTCCAAAAAGGTTAAGAACCACTGCTCTAAAGGCTGCATTCTTGCAGACACACCAGGGCGACACCACCATATCTGCACCAGAACCTATACAGTCCCTTCCTCACACAGTTTAGTCAGCTTTACAGAGTCGCTTCCAAGAGGCCCTGAGCTTATCTTTCAGGAGAGGTTTCATTTCATCCTCCGCTCAGAACACTCTAGAACCCCCACCATTCCTCCGCTCTAGAACCCCCACCATTCCTCCGCTCAGAACACTCTAGAACCCCCACTATTCCTCCGCTCAGAACACTCTAGAACCCCCACCATTCCTCCGCTCAGAACACTCTAGAACCCCCACCATTCCTCCGCTCAGAACACTCTAGAACTCCCACCATTCATCCGCTCAGAACACTCTAGAACCCCCACCATTCCTCCGCTCAGAACACTCTAGAACCCCCACCATTCCTCCGCTCAGAACACTCTAGAACCCCCACCATTCCTCCGCTCAGAACACTCTAGAACTCCCACCATTCCTCCGCTCAGAACACTCTAGAACCCCCACCATTCCTCCGCTCAGAACACTCTAGAACCCCCACCATTCCTCCGCTCAGAACACTCTAGAACCGCCACCATTTCTCCGCTCAGAACACTCTAGAACCGCCACCATTCCTCCGCTCAGAACACTCTAGAACCCCCACCATTCCTCCGCTCAGAACACTCTAGAACCACCACCATTCCTCCACTCAGAACACTCTAGAACCCCCAACGCTTCCAAGAGGCCCTGTGCTTATCTTTCAGGAGAGGTTTCATTTTGAGCGTGACGAATGCAGGCAGCAGCGTCTTCAGACGAACACCCACCTCTGAGAGATATGGGGAGCTTGTGCTATGAGAATTAGCTCTGAAGGAAATGACGTTAATACAGCACTTTCACCACCTGCTGCGGTGCCTTTCTGAGCCCACATGTGTAATCAGGAGTCCAGCATTAGGGCACTCAGAGAGCTCTTATCCCCGGCCTCAGCTGTGCTTTTACAGGGAGCTGATCCTGAGACCAGGGTGACGCAGACGAGAGAGGGAAGGCCAGTTTGCAAGCAGCTGTGAGAGAATGCTGTGTTTATCTGATGAGGGGTTTCAAGTCACAGCATGAAAATGTGTGTGTGTGTGTGTGTGTGTGTGTGTTTGTGTGTGTCTATGTGTGTTTGTGTGTGTCTATGTGTGTGTTTGTATGTGTGTGTGTGTGTGTGTCTATGTGTGTGTGTGTCTATGTGTGTGTGTGTTTGTGTGTGTGTGTGTGTGTGCGTATGTGTGTGTTTGTGTGTGTGTGTGTCTATGTGTGATTGTATGTGTGTGTGTGTGTCTATGTGTGTGTTTGTGTGTGTGTGTGTGTGTGTGTGTGTGTGTGTGTGTGTGTCTATGTGTGTGTCTATGTGTGTGTGTGTGTGTGTGTCTCTATGTGTGTGTCTATGTGTGTGTGTCTGTGTGTGTGTTTTGTGAGAGAACAACATTAAATAATAGTTTGCAGTAGTGACCCTGTACAGCTGACAGTGAAAGTTTTAGTTTTAAAAGTTTTTAAAAAGTTTAGTTTTTTGATCAAACTCTCTGGCAAAGACAGAAACACTTTCATGTATGACTCACAAAACGAACTCTTCCCATCTTGTACTGAGTTTACACAGTAAAGATTAGTTTCTTGCTTGAAAAATGGAACGTGAAATCAGTATCACCAATCCATTTCTTTCTCTCCCTACAGTGTTTGATCAGTCGTGACTGTGACTGTGTATTTACGCTCTGTGGCCGACACAGGCAAGCTTGTGTGAACTACTCTCAGAAATATCGCTTCCTATCCAAGTTCACAACGGCACGTGCAGAAATGCTAATCTGAGTGGCCAATATGAATCTCACTCGTTACCTAGACCACGGAGGTATGAGCACCACCCAACTCTCTCTCGCTTCCCCGTGTTGGAGGCCTGTTCTCGTTCTCTCTCTATCTCTGTCTCTCTCTCTCTCTATCTCTCTCTCTCTGTCTCACTCTCTGTCTCTCTCTCTCTCTCTGTCTCTCTCTCTCTCTTTCTTTCTCTCTCGCTCCACCGTGTTGGAGGCCTGTTCTGGTAAGACCACTCCCTGGCATCTGGAGACAGGTTGAGTTGGTGCTTGCCTGGCATGTTTGTGTCTGTTTGGTGTTGACACAGATCACTGGAGGGAGGGGTTTGAGATCCTGCTCGTCCTCCCTCTGTGGTTCCCATTCCTCCGCTCAGAACACTCTAGAACCGCCACCATTCCTCCGCTCAGAACACTCTAGAACCCCCACCATTCCTCTGCTCAGAACACTCTAGAACGCCCACCATTCCTACGCTCAGAACACTCTAGAACCACCATCATTCCTCTGCTCAGAACACTCTAGAACCGCCACCATTCCTCCGCTCAGAACACTCTAGAACCCCCACCATTCCTCCGCTCGGAACACTCTAGAACCCCCACCATTCCTCTGCTCAGAACGCCCTAGAACCCCCAGCTATGCACTGCACCGCCCCACTCTGTGGCATGTCAACTGGGACAATGTCAGGATTGCAGAGTTTAGCTGGCTAATCCCAGTTCTCACATGATGTCAGAAAGCAGGAATGTCTCTCCCACTCCGTGCTATCCTGTTATTTTCCATATGCTGAAAGAGAAGGAGTTACCACTACATCAGTACTATCAGCACAGTCAAAAGCTACACGTCCCTTCATACGGCCTGTGTTGTTGTCATAAAGGATGCATCCCTACCGCTGTCATGAGATAATAGTAGTATAGCATTCAGGCCCGTATCTACCGGGATGTTAGGATGCATTGCACCCCTAAACTAATGTTGCAAACCCTCGTTTTAAATGCACAATGACCTTTGCCTTATAATGTTGCAAGTGTACCAGCTCGCTAATTCCAAGGGCCCTCTCGGTGATTCTGTTCTGGATCCGGCCCTGATTGTTTCCCGCCACGGACAAGCCAAAACACTGACGTATTGATCAAGAACAAGTAGCAAATCTCACAGTCACTAGTGGCTGGTCTTAAGCCAATTAAATTGATTTTGTTCCGTCTCGATTTAAGGGATGCCGTGAGTCAAATAACTGCCAAATACATTTTCAGAATTTGGTGATATAAACAGGTTACCAAGTAAGACTTTTAAAATGATAAAGAAAGTAATGGTCCCCATGGTTACCGTTGACATTAAACATCCCTTCTTGTTTTAGGATTAGGCTCAGACGGCAAAACAAAATGACACCGACACGTTTCAAGTGCCCTATGGTCATCCCTTCCAGGAATGCTGTTCCACTTATGTCACTCCTTCCGACTGCTGAAAACCTTTACTCCATTGCAGATAAATATTGCTTATTTCGCTCTGCTCGTCTATGCTGAAAACGACCTGGGCGAGTTCATGAATAATAAAAGCTTATCTATCAAGCAAAGTAAGTGCCCCCATACGGCCTCGGAGGAAAACCAAAATATCGAAATGAATTCCTATTCCCTTATCTTTTCCTTTCGAATAAGCATTGAATTATTAAAGCTTTAGAACATTGGTTCGTTTTACAAACAACATGGTAAATCTGTCTAATATGCTAAACTTTTCACGAATTTCCATAGTGGAGAAACTATACTAAAGTTAAGACAGATAACGTACGTTAGTTCGCTTCTTAAAATCACACTTACATCAATTGTCACTTCATGTCTTAACAGACGATTCTTTAAACTTTTCATTGTTGACATGTGGAGTATCCCGGACTTAGTTATGAAATGTCAAACTCCGTGGTTATGTTTATTGAATATTTCCTGCCAGTAAGTCCACCAGTCGGAGACAGCCTGCGTCTGACGTAGACACGTCCTTACTCCAATAACAGCAGAAACCTTTAATAACCGGAGAACTGTAGCCAATCGTGTGGTATTTGGGAAGGCGCGGTACGAAGGTCACGCTTTGCGTAGCCGGGGAGCTAATTCACATGATACTTAGTGAAACGGATTCCATTAACCTTAACGCTTTCCTGCCAGATTGAACAACACAATGGGCTGGGTGTTGGTCGTATAAACAGCATGCTCAGCTTTTCCAATGCGGACTTTCTGTCAGAAGAAATCCAGCCCAGTCCAGTGCAGGGAGTATGTGAGTTTCCAGTAGGCTACAAGTCTTTGCCAAGATTGGAAACATTAACTTTTTCTATCAGAATGACAATGAATAAAACATCTAAGTTCAGGTATCGAAACAATTTGATTGGCTTATAAGGAGACAGTGAGCATCCCACAATTTGATTGGCTTATAAGGAGACAGTGAAGGTTATCATTTTGTTCTGTTCCTAGATAACAAAAATCCAACAGATCTCCACCATGGCCGCCAGATCAGAGGCATTTTCAATGGAATTTGAACTTGTTATATTTTCACTGTAGGTGCAGCCTACTGTTTTCCTGTGAAGGTGTCATTCAAAACAAACACGACTGTGTGTAATATCCATCAAAAATACATGGTTTGGCCCACATTCAACCTTATTCTTTCTACTCATCTTGTTACTGGTATTTTATTGTTTATTTAAAAATGTTGGCCCTCCAAAATAAGTGTGTGTGTGTGTGTGTGTGAGAGAGAGATAGATAATGTGTGTCTGTGTCTGTGTGTGTGTGTGTGTGTGTGTGTGTGTGTGTGTGTGTGTGTGTGTGTGTGTGTGTGTGTGAAACTGCAAAAGAAGTAGATTAATTTCCCACCCTCAATGTCAGTGTTCCGTTTAGTTTCTGACATATTCCTGACACTATAGGCTCCACCCACATGATTACAACTGTACAGTTTACTATTATTATACCATGTGACTTTATATTGTACAGATGGTTAGCACAGACTGTCAGGAAATCATGTATGTAACGAGAGACAGGAGGCACACACAGGCCAGGGTTTCTGCTTGGATTTTTTTGTCTTGCCTGCCCAGTGTCCTGAAAGAATGTATATTTACTGGTGTAATTCAAACGTACCGGTGCATGTTTCAACAACAATCTACGTTACAAACAGACATATAATGTGGATCTAGTCTCTGTACCACACATCTAGGCTGACAAAAGAATGACAACTTCCTCCTCATTTTTACTCTTCCCAGTCAAACTGCAGATTTAAAGTTTAGCTTTTAAACTCACACTTTTCAAGCATTCTGAGACAAAAATGACTACAGAAATACATTGTTTACTGTTGCTATCTATGTCATTGTGAAACCTTATTCCTTGCATAAATTACCATTCAATTTGGAAGAACAGAACTGTCAAATGGGATCAGAAGTGGTCAGATTTTGTGACGCACAGTAATCAATGAAATTAGGTCATAACAATAACATATAGTTCCATAACTTATTTATTTGCTTTGGTTAAAACCCAAATGTCCTGTTTAAGAATGCATTTCGTCTTTTGTATGAACATTATTACCAGACATTTGGACCAGGCAAGTTTTTAATTTAAAGTTTACCAGTACCGGCTAACGAAAACCCTAAAACAGTCCTCTCCTCAGCATGTTGCATCCAAAGAGCCTAATCCTGAATAGGCTGCAGCCTGCAGGGAAGGATAGAAAGTATCATTAAATCACTTCATTAAGTCAACACCACCTGACAATGTTAGCGTAGCTGAGGTGGGTGATATACAGTGCCTTGCATAAGTATTCACCCCCTTGGATGTTTTAACCTTTTATTGCTTTTATAAATTAATCATGGTCAATATAAGTTGGCTTTTGTAACAAAAAAACAACCAAAAAAAGCCCTCTTTAATGTCAAAGTGAAAACAGATTTCTACACAATAATGTCAATTAAATAAAAATATGTAATGTAAAATAAGTGATTGCATAAGTATTCACCCCCTTTATAAAGACTGACCTAATTCAACAGAGGACCAGCCAATTGGTGCTAGTAGTCTCACAATTAGTGAAATGGGGATCAGTGTGCAGTGCATGTGTCTCAAGTGATTGTAGTATAACGACACCCGTGTCTGGAAGGATCCATTCACTGGTCAGTATTCAGTAATCAGTATTCCTGGCTACTGTTACACAATGAAGACAAAAGAACAATCCGAGCAACTCAGAGAAAAGGTTATTGTAAAGTATACAAAGTATACAGACAGGGAAAGGATACAAAAAAATGTCCAAGGCACTAAACATCCCCTGGAATTCTGTTAAATCCATCAGCGAGAAATGGAAGGAGTATGGCTCTGCCTAGAGCAGGCCGTCCTCAAAAACTGAGTGAGAAGGAGACTAGTGAGACCACCAAGACACCTTTGACTACCCTGAAGGAGTGACAAGCTTCAGCAGCTGAGATGGGAGAGACTCTTAATACAATAACTGTTGCCCGGGTTCTTCACCAATCAAAGCTTTATGGGAAAGAGCCACTGTTGAAAAAAACTCATATCAAATATCGACTAGAGTTCGACAAAGGGCATGTAGGAGACTCTATGGTCAAGTGGAAGAAGGTTCTGTGGTCTGATGAGACCAAAGTGGAGTGATTTTTCAAAAAGCTTTGCTGGTCTCAGCTGTGATGAATTAATGAACAAGGGTCCATTTGAGGATTATTCAGAGGAGACAGCAGTACTCACACACACACACATACACACTCACTCACACGCACGCAGACACACACGCACACGCACACGCACACGCACACGCACACACTCACAGACACACGCACACTCACACTCACACTCACACTCACACACACGCACACACACACACTCACAGACACACGCACACGCACACACTCACAGACACGCACACGCACACACACACTCACATACACACATACACACGCACGCAGACACACACGCACACGCACACACTCACAGACACGCACACGCACACACACACTCACATACACACACGCACGCACACACACGCACACGCACACGCACACGCACACACTCACAGACACACGCACACGCACACTCACACTCACACTCACAGACACACACACTCACACACTTGTGCCCCCGTCCATACACTCTCCCCAAAACCCTTCACTGATGGGCCGTCACACTCTCTCTTCACTGATAGGCCGTCACACTATCACATGAAAAGACATTCCCCTACGCCTGTTTTTATTCTCTGTTTCCATGGCAGCACCTGTTAACTCCTCTATTTCTTTTTCTAGTTCTTGATATTCCTCCTTGCAACAACCAACTTGCAATTTAATCACGCCTGGAGCTGCGTAATATCTCAAAGTCAAACTCAAAGTCGTTCTCTCCCTCTCTCCCTGTTCCGGGATCAGATCACTATAAAAATATTTTGGTCAGTAATATTAACCAGGAAAATGAGGTCGGTCAAGGATACTTATAGTTGAAGGGAAATTGCAAGCAGCAATGGAAGCATCACATATCACACTACAAGCTATAAATTAAAAGTATTTTAACACTTTAACAGGTACAGTTGTTTGTCCTTACATAAGGACAGCTGAACTACGTCTAATAATGTGGTCTGAACTACGTCTAATAATAATGTGGTCAGACAACATCCACTTCAGACTGACTGCAACATTCAAGGGAGAACTACCTAGTCAAGCACAGGCAGGACAGGATATAAAAGGCTCAAATTATTGCCAAGATTAAAATTAATGGTGGCCAATCCATCTTCAAAACATAAAAACGTAATGGCAAAAACACTGTTGTCTCCTAGATGCAATTAAATCCAAGTGCTTAGCAAAGACTATTCACTTCTAGGAATGCCGCTAACACACAAAAGCTTAATGTGTTTTTCGAAAGAACCTCTTTGTTCTTAATAGCCTCCATTGCATTATAAAACACACCACCGTAGCACCCATAGATGAGCAGACATCTTCATTTGGATCTATCTCAAGGTCACTGCAAGGTCTCTGGGGCCATTCAGGATGACCACTTCCTGTGTTATTGTTAGGGATACAATGTTCCCCTCTCATCCGAGTTGAAGAGCAGCCTTGAGGAGTCACCAGTATCCTCACAATGGTCTCCTTCCACAAAGCCTTGCATTATTCACTGTCAACATTTAAGTCAACGCCACCATCAAACCTGGCAGTGCCGACTGGAGAAATATATTCTCAGTACTATGACAACTGTAAAACTATGACTTAATATACAGCCGCGGAAAAAATTAAGAGACCACTTCAAAATTATCAGTTTCTCTGGTTTTACTATTTATTGGTATGTGTTAAAGTAAAATGTACATTTTTGTTTTATTCTATAACCTACTGGCAACATTCCTACCAAATTTCAAATAAAAATATTGTCATTTAGATAATTTATTTTCAGAAAAATGACAATTGGTCAAAATAGCAAAAAAGATGCAGTGTCTTCAGATCTCGAATAATGCAAAGAAAACAAGCTCATATTCATTTTTAAACTACACAATACTAATGCTTTAACTTAGGAAGAGTTCAGAAATCAATATTTGGTGGAATAACCTTGATTTAAAATCACAACTTTCATGTGTCTTGGCATGCTCTCCACCAGTCTTTCACATTGCCGTTGGGTGACTTTATGCTACTCCTGGCGCAAGAATTCAAGCAGCTCGGCTTCTTTTCATGGCTTGTGACCATCCATCTTCCTCTTGATCACATTTCAGAGTTTTTTTTATGGGATTCAGGTCTCGAAATTGGGCTGGCCATGACAGGGTCCTGATCTGGTATTTTGACCAATTGTCATTTTTCTGAAAATAAATGATCTAAATGACAATATTTTTATTTGAAATTTGGTAGGAATGTTGCCAGTAGGTTATAGAATAAAACAAAAATGTACATTTTACTTTAACACATACCAATAAATAGTAGAACCAGAGAAACTGATAATTTTGAAGTGGTCTCTTAATTTTTTCCGCGGCTGTATTTCTGCACCTATGACATCGAGTTTCAAACCATTTCGAAAGGAAATTATTATAATCGAATTTCCATTTTACATGGAGACTTTGCTTTAGGCCCTGCAGGCAGCAGATCAATGGCCATTGAGGTCTGGGCACCTACAATTAGATGAATCATCATCTCAACTTCATAACTTTGAGGTTACCTCAAACTAGGTCAGTGAAAAAGTTCAGCAATATGTTGCATTTGTTTAACTCCTCATCTCTAAAAAACATCTTGGTGATCTAATAGACTCAGATCTCACCTTCACCTACCATATCAAAACAGTCACCAACGGCCTATCATCTTAAAAAGATTGCCAGAATCAATAGTTTGTCGGCCAAAAAAAGACCAGGAGAAATAAATCTCATCCATGTCTAAATGTAGACAGTTAGTAGAGCCCAGAGTCCGTTAGACACAGATGGACAGGTCAGCTAGTAGAGCCCAGAGTCTAGTTAGTCACAGATGGACAGGTCAGGTAGTAAAGCCCAGAGTCCAGATAGTCACAGATGGACAGGTAGTAGAGCCCAGAGTCCAAACTCAACATGGTGAAGCAGCATTTAGCTGTTATGCTGCATACAACTGGAACAAACGGTTATACCTTACATGTGTCCCAAATGTAACTTTAGATGAAAAATACATTAAAAACATTTCTCTTTTCATGTGTCTATGATTGAGCTCTAAGACTTGCACTCTATTCATTACTGCACTTTACTTGGAATAATATAACTATTATTAATATAATCTTTTATCTATATTATTCTCTTGTAACTACTACTTTACACTCTTTGTCCTTCAGTTCTCCTGTGGATGTTCCTTTCGCATTTATTAATGTTAAGCACGTTGAATTGCCTGTGTATTAAATGACTGACACAGCACACTAAAGGGCTGCCGCACACATAATTACGAATCATTCAAGGGTCTCTAAATATCTTATGTGCCTTCTGCCAAGGTTATAAAGAAATATACACATATTGTATAAGAAATATACACATAATCTAAGATGTATTAACGAGAACGCCACAAGGAGAAAAGACAAATTATTCAAGGGTTTTCAAATATCTTATGTGCCTTCTGCCAAGGTAATAAAGAAATATACACATATTGTATAAGAAATATACACGTAATCTAAGATGTATTAACGAGAACGCCACACGGAGAAAAGACAACAAGATTTTATTATTATAAAAGAACATTGAACCAAAGACAGACAGCATGTTGTGGCGTGTTGAAGTAAAACACGATTCTGATGTGGCCTCATCGAAAGTTTTTGTTCTGCGATGCCAACATGGTTTTGAAAACGGGGGGAACAGCTCAACAACAACAAAAAAAGAACCCTGGCGAACTCCGCTGAGTCTGAAGTTGGAGATCTCAAACTAGCTTCAGAGCTGGCTCCTGTAGCTCGACTGGAGGGGCCTTTTCTCCTCACCAAATGGATTCTGGCATCTTCTACAAAAAGAGAGATGTCGGGTCCTTGTCTTTCCTTTTAAAAGGGCAAAAAGAGAGAGATGATATGCAGCGCTTCTGCCCACGAGGTCCTCCGAGATCACACGGCCTTCCGGTGGTACTCCGGGGGCGCTACCTCATAGTCACTGGCGTTGAAGAGCGACACGGAGTTCTTCACGAGATACCTGAGGAGGAAAAGGCCACAGTCACACAGAGAGAAAGAGAGAGAGAGAGAGCAGTGTCCTCACAGAGAGAGAAAGAGTTCAATGTCCTCACACGAGACAGTGAGAGAGAGAGAGAGAGAGAGCGCAGTCCTCACACAGAGAGAAAGAGAAAGAGAAAGAGAGAGAGAGAGAGAGAGAGAGAGAGAGAGAGAGAGAGAGAGAGAGAGAGAGAGAGAGAGAGAGAGAGAGAGAGAGAGAGAGAGAGAGAGAGAGAGAGAGAGAGAGAGAGAGAGAGAGAGAGAGAGAGAGCGCCCTGTCCTCATAGCATAGTAACGTTAGAGGCTAGTAAGATTAGCATAGCAACGTTACAGGTTGGTAAGGTAAGTATAGTATAGTATAGTATAGTAAGGATAGAGGTTGGTAAGATTAGCATAGTAAGGTTAGTAAGGTTTGTAAATTAAGGATAGAGGTTAGTGTAACATAGTAAGGATAGAGGTTAGTACTCTTATGTCTAGTCTGCTTAATTAAGTTGAGTAATTAAGGCATTTATACAGTGTGTTCCTTACAGTAGTAGCTTAGTAGTAGCAGTACAATTTTGACAAAAGTACATTCTACTTTCTGAACTGTTACCCAAAGAAATTATCCTGAGAAAATATTGAGCCCTAGTAATATCTGTCGTCTCATCCTTCTGCAAAAGGAGAACAGATTGTGAGTTCAAATCTAAACTCCAGTGTTGACCTCACGGGTAGAAGTGGCATCAGGTCCCTTTACCCAATTTCCATTTGGAAATGAGCAGAACTCTGTTTGAGTCCGATAAAGAGGTGCTGTTCAACTGCCCAAATATTGAAAGGCCTTCCCTTGAGAAACAATTATAAGAATACCTGATAAGCTTAAACGAAAAATTGAAAGTACTACTCATATATTGTAACAGCACAGTGTGTGTGTGTGTGTGTGTCTATGTCTACCCTTTTTTGTTTATTTAAAAGGTGATGCTACTGTGAATTACATTATAATTCAGATCACCTCTTCAGATGAAGGTTGGACTGACAGCCCTGTCCCCGGGCCAAATGTTTGTGTGTGTGTGTGTGTGTGTGTGTGTGTGTGTGTGTGTGTGTGTGTGTGTGGGTGGGTGTGTGGGTGCATGCGTGTGTGACTTTGTCCACCCATGACGGTTTTAACCCTCTAATACACATATTTTGTTCATTGAAAGGTGATGCGACTGTGAATTACATTATAATTCAGATCACCTCTTCAGATGAAGGTTGGACTGACAGCCCTCTCCGCAGGCCAAATACGTGTGTGTGTGTGTATGTGTGTGTGTGTGTGTGTGTGTGTGTGTGTGTGTGTGTGTGTGTGTGTGTGTCTGTGCGGGCCAAATACGTCCCTCAGTTTAATAAATGAAAGAGTGCTTTGAAGCTTCTACACCTGACATCTAGAGAAAGACAGATGCTGTAAAGTCACTAGGAGTGTCTCGCGTATTGAGCAAATCAAATCTATTCTACCCTCTGTCTTTCCTTTGTTGCTAGTTCTCCACATAATTTTAACTCTCAACCCCAACCCATGACTCAAATGTAACCATTTAACACCATCTATGAGTACGTGTGATGACCCCGCTAATTGAGTATCTTTTCCTGGTCAATGTACTGTTACTGGCCATGCTAGCGACAGAGAAGAGCCCCCCCCCCCCCCCCCCGTCCTGGTACTCACTTGAGGAAGTCCTGCAGGTAGCTGAGCAGCAGGGCCAAGCTCTTCTCGTCCAGAGGGGTGTAGGCCAGCATGGCGCCGATTCTCACTGGGGGAAAAACACACACACACACACATTCAATAAACACAAACAGAACAAACAAACACAAACAAATGGATCAAAAGACATCAAAAGCTTAAACTGGGAGAAAGCACAGACTAGAACACAGGTCCCCAAACTTCACTCTTGCACAATGAGAACATTTGAAACTATTCTTCTTGGACTTGCTTAAAGGGTGTTTGTTTGTGTTTGTGTGCGATAGGTGAGATGTATTTTGTGATTCATGAGTCAATGATTCTTGGAAACAATACTGAACAGCCATCAGGCACCTGTTGTTTTCATTTTAAAGAACGAGAACGAAGGAGAGAGGAAACAGAGCGAGAGAGGGAGAGAGAGAAAGAGAGAGAGAGAGAGAGAGAGGAGAGGGAGAGTGAAAGAGACAGAGAGTGAGAGAGCAGTGTCCTCACAGGAAAACAACCGATGCCTTCCGATGTCCATGGCCACGAGGATGTGGATGGAATTGTGTGAAGGGAAATCAGTAGGGTGTCTAGCTCTTCTTTTTTTTCATTTTTGGGCACACATTTTTATATATGTGCCATTCATACTGAAATAGAATCCAATATACACACAACATCCAATTTTCAGTTCCAGCAATCCAAGGAATAAATAGATGCCGTGTGAATGGAAACAGCCACTCCTGCACAGAAAAGCCAGACCCTGCCTGCCTCAGCATCTAAGCAGAACTCCATGAGTATGCTTGTATTACACACACACACACACAGACACACACACACACACACACACACACACACACACACACACTTGCATTCAGGAGTGCATCTGGGTGGGGGAAAAAGCTCAGCTCCTGGTCCAAGCCCTGGTATGGATTATTTTTCCATTTTTAAAAGGTCTTTATTTTGAGGGCCAAATAATATGAAAATACACCAACCAGTATCAGACTAATGCCAGGCTTTCATCAGGGTGAGAGTCTGGACTGGTATTCTTCTTATAACGTTGATGAGACTGATGTCACTTAAATTAATTCATTGGCTTTGCTTTGCCATGGTGGGCAGATTAGCCGTGCTGGCATGCCCAGTCTGATACTGAGACATATTGACTGGCACACAAGACCAGTCTGATACTGAGACATATTGACTGGCACACAAGACCAGTCTGATACTGAGACATATTGACTGGCACACAAGACCAGTCTGATACTGAGACATATTGACTGGCACACAAGACCCCAGCTCTTCATAATGAATACGCAGAGATTGGAACAGAGTGGAGAAATAAACTTAGGGTTAAAAAAGAAATGTAAATAAGGAAAAAAAACAAAGTATATTCTGAATTGAGCGTGAACAGTGCTCTCACTGAGGCACGCTATCTGTACAGCATGGGTTAAAATGCATGGAGTCCAGAGTCATAATAGGATGATTGACATCATAGCTCTGTTGCCATGGTGAGGATTGTGTTTGGGTATTATGGGATGGCTCCTACCGAAGAGTCGGAGCAGGTGTGGTGCTCCGTAGATCTGGGACATGGGTGTGTCCGGGTGGTTGCTCAGGATGTCTGCGTACTGCGGCCTCTCGAACTTGTAGAGCAGCTGAGTGCCCAGCATGACGTTAAAGTACTCGCGGATGCCCGCCACCACCTCATTCACAGCGTATTCTCTGTGGCGACACAGGAGGAGACACGTTACACTGGTCAGATATACCTCCGCTAACACAACACAGGAAGAAACACGTTACACTGGTCAGATATACCTCCGCTAACACAACACAGGAAGAAACACGTTACACTGGTCAGATATACCTCCGCCACCACAACAAAGGAAGAAACACGTTACACAGGAAGAAACATGTTACACTGGTCAGATATACCTCCGCTAACACAACACAGGAAGAAACACGTTACACTGGTCAGATATACCTCCGCTAACACAACACAGGAAGAAACACGTTACACTGGTCAGATATACCTCCGCTAACACAACACAGGAAGAAACACGTTACACTGGTCAGATATACCTCCGCCACCACAACAAAGGAAGAAACACGTTACACTGGTCAGATATACCTCCGCTAACACAACACAGGAAGAAACACGTTACACTGGTCAGATATACCTCCGCTAACACAACACAGGAAGAAACACGTTACACTGGTCAGATATACCTCCGCCACCACAACACAGGAAGAAACACGTTACACTGGTCAGATATACCTCCGCTAACACAACACAGGAAGAAACACGTTACACTGGTCAGATATACCTCCGCCACCACAACAAAGGAAGAAACATGTTACACTGGTCAGATATACCTCCGCTAACACAACACAGGAAGAAACACGTTACACTGGTCAGATATACCTCCGCTAACACAACACAGGAAGAAACACGTTACACTGGTCAGATATACCTCCGCTAACACAACACAGGGGGAAACACGTTACACTGGTCAGATACATCTGCTAACACATGTGATAAAGAAATACAAGCTATGGCACAAGTGATTAAAATTATTATTTGCAGGATTTATAAAACAACACACACACACACACACGCACACGCACACGCACACGCACACGCACACGCACGCACACACACAGATCACTTGCAGACTGGGGAAACCAAGTTGCTTTCTGAATTTAGCCTAAGGCTTTCTGAAAGCTTCATTGCTTTGCTCCCCTTGTCAGATACCCTGCGGCCTTTCAACCAGAGCCAGACTGACAAACTACACCATAGGACCAAAACTTCCATCTTTCACAGCATCTGTTACAGTCACGCTCGACGTCTCCGTAGCAACTAGCCTACCTGTTATCGGAGTTTCCTCTTGATTTCTTGTAATTTGCATAGTCTTCCAAGACGGCATCGACATTCTTCTTTGCAGGAAGGTGGAACAGCTTTAAGAAAAAAAAGAAAAAAAGACAGGAGGAAATTGATTGGGGTTGCTGGTTTGGCCTGACTGCCTCTCCACTTGATCCACTAAAAAGCGGGGTCAGGCCGGACACGGAGGACTTATTGATCCGCGAGCTTAGTGCCGATCCCCGACGCCTGCACAGGGAATAGGTCAGGCCACGCTGGGGACCGCCGTTAGTCTGAGTGCTGTCGGCTAAAGTCACTATCGATCCACTAGTAATTAAAATGGTGAAGGAAAAACAAACAAACATACAAATAAATAAATAAATAACAACCTCCCCCCCTCCCTTTGCACGAAAACACCATTCCTGTCAGGTCTCACATTTGATCTGTAAACCTCAAACATTTCTCATGTGAATTTCACGGATTGTCATACTCAACAGCCAAGAATAATAATTACAATTACAATAGATCGCTGCACAGAAGAGACACACTATGTCTGAATAGCAGTTATAGCAGCCTACTAGTCAACGATGCTATTATATTCACTATGTCTGAATAGCAGTTATAGCAGCCTACTAGTCAACGATGCTATTATATTCACTAGGTCTGAATAGCAGTTATAGACTACTAGTCAACGATGCTATTATATTCACTAGGTCTGAATAGCAGTTATAGACTACTAGTCAACGATGCTTTCATATTCACTAGATCTAAATAGCAGTTATAGACTACTAGTCAACGATGCTATTATATTCACTAGGTCTGAATAGCAGTTATAGACTACTAGTCAACGATGCTTTCATATTCACTAGGTCTAAATAGCAGTTAGTCAACAATGCTTTCATATTAACTAGGTCTGAATAGCAGTTATAGACTTCTAGTCAACAATGTTTTCATATTAACTATGTCTGAATAGCAGTTATAGACTACTAGTCAACGATGCTTTCATATTCACTAGGTCTAAATAGCAGTTAGTCAACAATGCTTTCATATTAACTAGGTCTGAATAGCAGTTATAGACTTCTAGTCAACAATGTTTTCATATTTACTATGTCTGAATAGCAGTTATAGACTACTAGTCAACGATGCTTTCATATTCACTAGATCTAAATAGCAGTTATAGACTACTAGTCAACGATGCTATTATATTCACTAGGTCTGAATAGCAGTTATAGACTACTAGTCAACGATGCTTTCATATTCACTAGGTCTAAATAGCAGTTAGTCAACAATGCTTTCATATTTACTATGTCTGAATAGCAGTTATAGCCTACTAGTCAACGATGCTATCATACCCAGTAGGTCAGTTATAGACTACTATATGCTTTCATACCCAGTAGGTCAGCACCATCACTGTACAACTTCTTATCTCTATGGTGAGAACATAGACCTGTTTACGGAAAGCCACGCAAGTGTAACAATATGTTTCCACATGTTGTCTCTTTGTGTGTGTGTGTGTGTGTGGGCGGTGGCTCTTGGATTTCAACCTGACCTCATCAATTTCAGTCATGTTAACTTGACAGGTACGACACACACACACACACACACACACACACACACACACACACACACACACACACACACACACACACACACACAAAGAGACCCGTTCACACTGTACCTGGCAGCGTCTGCACTGCACCTGGTTTTAGTGTTTTAGGGTTATTTTTGGAGTTCCATACAGAACTTTCCGCAAGCGTCTCCTGTTTGTACAGTAGCATCTGTTCTCATCGAAAGAAACGAAAGAAAATATGTTCCACCTCAAGACAATACGATAGTCGATGTAACTATTCATTGTTTTATAATTTAACGACTATTTGAATATTCCAAACTCACAGCGTATCCCTAACAGCAAGCATGCACTCGTCAGGATACGGGACAGATGTAAGCGAGATCGCTTCCGTAGATAGGGAAGACACCAGACACTGACCAGACTGCTGGAGGAGGACTGACAGCATCACAACTCAAACGTAATTAAACACGAGCAATCTATTAAAGTCCTCTGTGCTCTCCTGTCTTTAATTCTGGCCGAATGTATGGTCAGTAATCCTTGTCCAATGCATGGTCAGTAACTCAATTAGTAGGACGTACAATTGAGTAGTTTGGGAAATGCGTAGATGATAAACAAATAAACACACATAGCAAACGAGTAAACACACCAGATCGGAGCGAGATCTTTTTCAGAGACCAATTTAGAGCGGAAGTGCAAAATGACATTATAAATCTGCTCTATTCATACCGGAATAACAGTCAATGGTTAGATAATGTAAGTCCAATTATGTGATCTTAACAAATACCATTAAGAGTAGTACAGTACGTGCTTTAAGAGTTGTAGTACATTTACATTTAGTCATTTAGCAGACGCTTTGGTCCAAAGCGACGTACAAGGGAGAGTAGTGCAAGGGTAGTAAGACGCGGGGCAGTTCAGAGCTTAGCGGCATGGACTGACTAGCTAATGAAGTGTAAGAACAAGCTTAAGTGTTCAACTAAGGGTAAAGGGTCCGTCTCTGCGCTTCCATCCACACCAATAGCTGGGGTTCATAAAAATAGGGGTTTAATTACAATCACGGTTGTAAAATACAAAATGAGATGGCCAGCGACGCTCTTTGAATATTATTGTAAACGAGAGACTATAAGCATCAATTTGAGTTTGATCATTATAAAAATAAATTAGTGTTGGCTCTGTGCTTTTTTTTTTTTTTTTTTTAAATGTGTTAACCCAAACACATCCTGACACTAAACAAATCCCTGTAAATAATTATTTAATTAGCCTTTTTTTCTGTCAAATAATCAGACATTTGTTTGAAACAATTACGCTGTGAAAGTGAATGGGGCAGGAAGGGCATGGCTGCTGTTTCTCACTGTTAGCCAATCACAGGAAGCATGGACTGACTAGCCAATGAAGTGTAAGAACAAGCTTAAGTGTTCAAATAAGGGTAAAGGGCACTGATCTCAAAAAGAAACTGGATAGCGCATCACATGGTTTCTGACAGTTTCAAAGTGAGGCCACACGAAAAATCGTGGTGGCCATTTTACTGGGACCACTTTCCTGATTGAGACCAATGATCATGACGGGCGATGAATATTATATATAAGATATTTAATGAATTTGCATATTAAGCCTTATACTATTTGGCCAGGTTCTAATCATCAACACGATGGACGATAGACGAACAAGTTTCAATATTTGAAAATATATCAAGCAAACACAAGCTATATAACAAGGTTTATGAAAACTTGACATTACTATAAGGCTTAATGTGCAAATTCATTAAATATCTTATATCTAATATTCATCGCCCGTCATAGTCATTGGTCTCAAGCAGGAAAGTGGTCCCCGTAAAATGGCCGCCACGATGCCTATCCAGTTTCTTTTTGAGATCAGTGGGTAGAGGGTCCGTCTTGGCGCTTCCATCCATACCGCTGACAGCTTGAACCTTGACCTGTGACCTTTAACCCCAGGGCTCCGCCCACTCACCTGCTTCTGGCGCGTGATGAGATCCCAGTCATCAACCAGCCACGGCTTCAGCTCCTCAGGGATCTTCACCTTCACTTCCACACGGTTTATGAAGGTCTCCTCCTACACACACACACACACACCCCGATTACTGAAGGTCCCCTTCTAAACACACAGATAGATGAACACACACCCCGATTACTCAAGGTCTGCTTGTAAATACACATACCCCGATTACTAAAAGGTCTCCTCCTAGACATACACACAGATAGATGCGCACACAAACACACTCACTCACTCACTCACTCACTCACTCACTCACTCACTCACCTCACCTCACTCACCTACTCACTCACTCACTCACTCACTCACCTCACCTACTCACTCACACACTCTCACTCACTCACCCACCCACCTCACTCACCTACTCACTCACTCACTCTCCTCACTCACTCACTCACTCACTCACTCACCTACTCACTCACTCACTCACTCACTCACCCCTCACTCACTCACACACTCACTCACCCCTCACTCACTCACACACTCTCACTCACTCACCCACCTCACTCACCCACCTCACTCACCTACTCACTCACTCACTCACTCACTCACTCTCCTCACTCTCCTCACACACACTCACTCACTCACTCACTCACTCACTCACTCACTCACTCACTCACTCACTCACTCACCCCTCACTCACTCACACACTCTCACTCACCCACCTCACTCACCTACTCACTCACTCACTCACTCACTCACCTCACTCACTCACTCTCCTCACTCACTCACTCACTCACCCCTCACTCACCCCTCACTCACTCACACACTCTCACTCACTCACCTCACTCACTCACTCACCTCACTCACTCACTCACTCACTCACTCACTCACTCACTCACTCACTCACTCACTCACACACTCTCACTCACTCACCCACCCACCTCACTCACCTACTCACTCACTCACTCTCCTCACTCACTCACTCACTCACCCCTCACTCACTCACCCACCTCACTCACCTACTCACTCACTCACTCACTCACTCACTCACTCACTCACTCACTCTCCTCACTCTCCTCACAAACACACACTCACTCACTCACTCACTCACTCACTCACTCACTCACCCCTCACTCACTCACACACTCACTCACCCCTCACTCACACACTCTCACTCACTCACTCACTCACTCACTCACTCACTCACTCACTCACTCACTCACTCACTCACTCACTCACTCACTCTCCTCACTCTCCTCACAAACACACACACACTCACTCACTCACTCACTCACTCACTCACTCACTCACTCACTCACTCACTCACTCACTCACTCACTCACTCACTCACTCACTCACTCACTCACTCACTCACTCACTCACTCACTCACTCACTCACTCACTCACTCACTCACTCACTCACTCACTCACTCACTCACTCACTCACTCACTCACTCACTCACTCACTCACTCACTCACTCACTCACTCACTCACTCACTCACTCACTCACTCACTCACTCACTCACTCACTCACTCACTCACTCACCTCACCTCACCTCACCTCACCTCACCTCACCTCACCTCACCTCACCTCACCTCACCTCACACACACACACACACACACACACACACACACACACACACACACACACACACACACACACACACACACACACACACACACACAGAGTGAGTTCAGAGACAGACACACACAGACAGGACAGCATGGGTCATCCCCATGTTGAATGCTGCAGATATATTAAGACCCAAGCTTCCAACCTCCACTGCCTCTTCCCCACCAACAGCAATAGGGGTCAGGGTCAGTCTCTAACACACACACATGCAAACACACACGCACTCAAACACTCGCACACAAACACACTGAGTATCTGTCTGTGGACAGACGGGGACACACACACACACACACACACACACACACACACACACACACACACACACACACACACACACACACACACACACACACACACACACACACACACACAGAGTATCTGTCTGTGGACAGAGGGTTGTGCCTCAGCATTGTTTGTATATTCCATCAATTTCTGTGTTTTTCATTTTCTGCTCGAACCGATTCCTAAAAAGCTATTTTGCAATGGTAATGTAATCCTACTGTCTGGGTGCATTCTGGTATCTATTCCGCCCACGGTTAACTGACGGTTCTCGACTTTTTACACTGAAACTTTAGGGGGGATAAAACTTTAAAACTTTCCAAAAGAAACCTGATTAAATGTACTGACTGGGGAAAAAAGTAACTTTGAAACAAATATATGAGAGAGTGCCATATTCAACGAACACACAAACAAAAACCGAATCTGTTTGCATTACACTAAATATATGGTGCCATGTTGCAGAGTTGAGAAGTCTAACTTCCCTAATTGCACATAATTGGACGACAGCATTGTTTGGAAGGGGGGGGGGGGGGGTTTAAACGATGTTTTCAGCATTGTTCCACCTGCCATGTTTGGTTCTTGTGCAGATATGCGCTGCCAACAGAAGATTGGTATACATGTGCCTACCTGCCCAAAGACAACATCTATCAGGGCAGGAGAATGCTAATTCCCCCCCCCCCCCCCCACTCCCCCAAGTCCGTGGCCAAGCGCACACACTCGAAGGGCTGATGGAGGATCGGAGACTGTTACTAAGGTAACGGAGCGTAGCTGTCGTTTTTGGATTCGTCTGACGAGAAGGGGATGGATCGGCAGGCAATGTGTTTTTCCAGTTCCATTGTCTTCATAATGAATATAATCCCACTTCACTTGACGTCTCCAAGGCAACCTTAACTACTGCTTTTAGTACTGCTTAAAGACCTACATTTACATTTAGTCATTTAGCAGACGCTTTTATCCAAAGCGACTTACAAGGACATTGCATTTATACATATGAAGCAGTTAGGGGTTTAGTGTCTTGCTCAAGGACACATATACACACTTGGTAAGGAGGAGTGGGGAATTGAACTAGCAACCTTCCAACCTTCCGATTACTAAACGACTCCCCTACCTCCTGTACCACTGTCGCCCCCACACTCGACCTGCCTTAAGTACTGCATTAAGTACTGCCAGAATGTAAGTTAGAGAGCAGATAAACACAAAATAAAATGTCAAAGACTTAAGTCACAGAGACATGCCTGTGTGTATGTGTGTGTGAGTATCTTGTGTGTATAGTGGTGCAAGTTTCTATACACAGGTGAGTGCATGTGTGTGTGTGTGTGTGCATGTGTGTGCGTGTGTGTGTGTGTGTGTGTGTGTGTGTGCGCGTGTATGTGTGTGTGTGTGTGTATGTATGAGTATGCGCGCGCGTGTGTGTGTGTGTGTGTAGGTGTGTGTGTGTGTGTAGGTGTGTGTGTGTGTGTGTGTGTGTGCGCGTGTATGTGTGTGTGTGTGTGTATGTATGTATGAGTATGCGCGCGTGTGTGTGTGTGTGTGTGTGTGTGTGTAGGTGTGTAGGTGTGTGTGTGTGTGTGTGTGTATGTATGTATGAGTATGCGCGCGTGTGTGTGTGTGTGTAGGTGTGTGTGTGTGTGTGTGTGTATGTATGTATGAGTATGCGCGCGTGTGCGTGTGTGTGTGTGTGTGTGTAGGTGTTTGTGTGTGTGTGTGTGTGTGTACATACACTCTCCACTGTCGGGTCCACGCGGGCCCTCTTCTTGCGTGGTGGGTGGGGCATTTCCCCACTGCTGGTCCCTTCACCAGCCCCTGGTGCTGCGCAGAGAAACACACACACACACACACACACACACACACACACACACACACACATATTACCTTCATCCTTCTCAACTCCATGACCATTATCACCAACATCATCATCATCATCGAAACATCAGTGAAAACAACAAGAGTATCCAGAGGCCTATACTACGAAGAGAATCCACACTCTTGCAGTTATCTGGCAAACGCTAACGACCGCAGCCAGGCCTTAGCAAGAAGAGCGCACACGTTGGGGGAGGGGTCTAAGCCGCATACTTCACTCAAGAAGAACAAACCGTCATACATAATATATACGAATATGAGGTTTGACGTCAACATCCCATGACCTTGGACTGGGAACACAAAGCACGTGCACTTCAGAGGAGCTGAGGGGTCAAACCATAAAAGCTGCCGTTTCTTATTAAGTAGTTTGTTTATGTGTTTGTTTATGTGTTTGTTTGTTATTTGTATCGCTCTCCAGGAGCCTGGCCCTGAGCGATCAAAGCTGACCTCTCCAGCCTTCCGCAGCCAAGGAAGATGGTTTTTATATGGTTCAGCGTCCTGTTCCACTCCAGGGTCACGCCAGGCAGAACATAAAGAATAAAGAGGCCCAGGTCTTAGGTGGTCTAAGGTGGTCTAAGGTGGTCTAAGGTGGTCTAAGGAGCACCAAGGGCCGCCTGAAGCTCTCTATTCATCTTTTTATTTGAATGCTCTGCTTGTACTAGACTGTTCCATTAACTCCCACATCTTATGGTCGGGCCATGGGAATGATTAAGATGCTACAACTTGCCTACAACACATCTATAAATCGAATGTGTCATTATAAAACAGCAGCGTGGGAGGGAGGGATAGAGGGAGGGAGAGAGGGAGGGAGGGGGAGAGAGAGGGAGATGGTGTCTTCCCACCATGATGAAAGGGCAGCACTGGGCGCCTCCGTGCTCATCACACGAAACTGCCCTTGTCTCTCTTGGCTGCGGGGTGTGTGTGTGTGTGTGTGCGTCTGCCCTCGTGTGTGTGTGTGTGTGTGTGTGTGTGTGTGTGCCTGCCCTCGTCTCTCTTGGCTGCGGGGTGTGTGTGTGTGTGTGTGTGTGCGTCTGCCCTCGTGTGTGTGTGTGTGTGTGTGTGTGTGTGTGTGTGTGTGTGTGTGTGTGTGTGTGTGTGTGTGCCTGCCCTCGTCTCTCTTGGCTTCGGTGTGTGTGTGTGTGTGTGTGTGTGTGTGTGTGTGGGCGTTCAGGAGCTCCTGCGAGGCTATCCTCCAGCGTCGCTTTAATTAAATTTCTCCTGTGTGTGCAGACCCAATCAGATGGCAGTCGCCACGGCAGCAGACAGCAAGCCCACACTCACTCACACACACACACACACACACACAGAGGGCGGACGCACACACAGACACACACACACACATTCACATATGTATTTATGGGGGCTCGTGTTTGTAAAGCAGCTCGCGACACGCAATGTTTATCGCCACAAGCAAACACACAGGCCGTTGTGTAGAGGGGAGTCTGTGTCTGTGACTGTGTCTGTGCAGTTAACATCCAAACTGATCGAAAGCTCTTTGGTTACAAATCAGATATGGAGTCAGAGATGGGTTTTCATGATTAAAAATAAATATTGACAGTGCCTGTGTGAGTCTAATGGGTGTGTGTATATGACATCTCTCTCTCTGTGTGAGATTGGTGTGTGAATGACATCTATCTGTGTGTGTGTGTGTGTGTGTGTGTGTGTGTGTGTGTGTGTGTGAGATGGATGTGTGTGTCATCTCTCTCTCTCACTCACTGTGAGTGTCTGTGAGTGTGTGTGTGTGTCATCTCTCTCTGTGAGTGTGTGTTTCTAACCAATGCGTGAGTATAATGAGAGCCTTTATAAAGATGAGGTACTTACTCTTTTGTTTGTTCTTTTTTGTTTTCCTAGTAGACCAGGAGATGGAGTGGAAATAAGAGAGAAAAACAAACAATTATTTTAACTTTAATATCATTTACTCATCATGTTTACACAGTAAACCTATAAAATACCATCTGTGCAAATGAAAAAAAAAGAAATACTGTCTCTTTAAACAGTGAAAAAGGCAAACAAGGACAGTTTCCACGGGAACACATTTGACCTTTGAACTTTGCGCACTCACACATCAACGTTTTTCTGCTGCACAGCAGCGATCTTCTTACTCGGTGCCACCCCCCTCATCCTTCCCTCAACATAATGGTCTCTGTGAAAGACAGACACACAGACAGACAGACAGACAGACAGACAGACAGACAGACAGACAGACAGACAGACAGACAGACAGACAGACAGACAGACAGAAAGAAAGAAATAAAGAGGGAATTAAAGAAAGAAAGCAAGACAATGCCAGGGTGTTTATTCCACACTCTTTGAAGATAAGGAAGCGTAGGAGTAGTAGAACAAACCTGGCAGAGAGCTCAGCTCTGATCTGCTCTGCCTCAACCCTGCATTAAAAACAAGCTTCACACACGCCATTCAAGGGACAACAGGGAAGACTGAAGGAAGAGGGAGGGAGAGAAAGAGAAAGGGAGAGAAAGAGAGAGAGAGAGAGAGAGAGAGAGAGAGAGGGAGGGAGGGATGGAGAGATAGTGTGCCAGACATAGAGAGTGCCAAAGAGGGGAGAGAGACAGAGAGAAAGAGAGAGAGCAGGAGAGGGTGCCAAAGAGGAAAATAGAGAGAGAGAGAGACAGAGAGAGAGAGAGCGAGAGGAAGGGTGCCAAAAAGCAAGAGGAAGAGAGAGAGAGGCCGAGAGAGAGAGAGAGAGAGAGAGAGAGAGAGAGAGAGAGAGAGCAGGTGAGGGTGCCAAAGAGAAAGGGAGAGAGAGAGAGAGAGAGAGAGAGAGAGAGAGAGAGAGAGAGAGGGAGGAAGGGTGATTGTGCCAGAGAGAAAGAGAGAGACAAAGGAACTCACTGATTTGCCTTCTGAAGCTCTTTCTGTTTCTGCAGGTTGCTGTCCACATACTTAAGCACACGGCTTTCAGGAACCCATTCGTCCCAGCTGGGGATGCAGAAAATACATCAGTAAAACACACACACACACACACACACATCTTACAGTATCCACAACATAACAATACAGATGGTCAGTGTTTTTTAGGAATAGTTCTTGTATTAGCCTAACTGGTAAAATGTAAATGAAGGTGTCTGTAAATAAAAGTAAAAACACATAATCCAGTCCAGTCATATCATCAGTGTCCAATCAGGCTGCAGATCATCCAGTCTAGTCCAATATCCAGTCAAATCATCAGTGTCCAATCAGGATGCAGATCATCCAGTCTAGTCCAATATCCAGTCAAATCATCAGTGTCCAATCAGGATGCAGATCTCCACACTCATCAAATGCCCCAGCCAAGGTAGCATGTACATGCTTGGGACCAAGGCCTTCGGAGGAGACACTGAAGAGAGACAGTGTGTGTGTGTGTGTGTGTGTATGTGTGTAGTCATTGAGTTGCCAAAACTAGCGACTAGGGGAGGGGAGAGCTAGAGCTAGCGCTAGCGACTAGGCAGTTAGGAAATGGTCGGCAACCTGTTGGGTTAGTTGTGAGGTGAAGTGCTCCATAAACTTTCAAGCTTGTGATTTCAACTAAGCTCCCAGATATTCTAAGCATTACATGTGTGTAAGGGGTGCACAGGGGTGTAATTGCAGGACCAATGCTGTGGGGGAGCCAGTGCACTTAAACAGGAAGAGCATTGACCATTTTGGGGGAGAAGAAGAGTGCCCTATAAAAGTGTGCCAACTAAGGCTCTCCCTCACTTGGTGCCTTTATCGTGCATTGGGGGTGTAGTTTGATTTTGTTCTGTTCGGTTCTGTTTGGGTTTCCTTCGGTTTGTTTGTGTCTCTGGTAAGTGTGACTAGGCTCTGGAGTTTGGGTGGGCGTCAACTGCATTCCGTAGCCTTGAGTCAACTCCTGTTGTTATTTGAATTGAGTCTTTGTGACTTGTGTTGTTGTTGTTTTTGTTTGGTTGTGTGTGCATTTGTTGTTAAGTTCTTCTGTTCCGTCCCAGTCAGGTGACCGTCTTGCGCTGGGGCGCTGCACGGAGTTTACCCCCCCCACCCCTCCCCCCCTGGAGGCACTGACAGGCGTGACGTTTTCACTATTTGTTATTTTTGTTAAAAGATTATTTTTGTTTCTTTTTGACCTGCTGGTTGTATAGCACCAAAGAGGTCAATTACAGTTTCATTGATTTTTTTTGTCAGTCAATCACGATTTTATTGAATTTTGTCAATCAATTACAATTGTGTTGAATCAAGCTATAAAAATAGAAAAAGACATGAGTCTCAGATTCAGTGTATGACCCCCCCGCCCCTGTCAGAGCCTCCAGGGGGGGTCATACACCGAATCATAGACTCATGTCTTTTTCTATTTTTATAGCTTCAACATCAAAGGACCCATTGATCCTAGCTAAGGACTAGGGGGCCTGTGGCTGTGGCCATGGTGGAGGATCCTAGAACTCCTAGGCCCGCTTCTTTGGGTTTGGGTGTTGTGGTGAGCGGTCCACTTGAATGCTGTTGTATCTTAGATGCTGTGTTATCATTTTGGTTTGTTTTTGCTTCAAGTGTGGCTTTAAAGCCAAGTAGTATAGGTGCTACCCCTGATCTTCCTGCTTCCAAATGTTATGCTTGATTCAATAAAATTGTAATTGATTGACAAAATTCAATAAAATAGTAACTGTCTGGCAAAAAAAATCAATGAAACTGTTATTGACTGACATTCCCCTCTGACTTATTTGGTGCTTTACTACCAGCAGGTCAAAAAGAAACAAAAATAATCTTTTAACAAAAATAACAAATAGTAAAAAGGTCACATATGCACTAACAGAAATAATAACGAAACCCAGGCAGGTGCGTTTATCTTTGTGACACGTAACACTTTCTTTAATTCATTCTCTGAAAATGAATGAATTCATTTCAGGCAATTTTTTTTAATAAAATGTTACAATTGTTGCACCATACTTTTATGAACTGCTTATGAAATGTTGCTGCCTTTCACTACCTCACAAGCGTGTGCTGGCTCAATTCTAACTGAAAACTCCTGCAGGGCTAGACACACACACACACACACACACACACACACACACACACACACACACACACACACACACACACACACACACATTCCCCGTGGGGTTGTGCAGAGGTGCTGCCGTGTTTATTTTATGCTTAAGAAGGTAACCAGCGTGAAGCGATCAGAAAATGCTCTTTTATTTCTCGGATTCACTGCTTGATTCTTGCCAACGGCATTCCCTCTCTTCATTCTTCACTTTTTTTCCATCGCTTCTATCTCTCTCCCTCTCTCTCCCTCTCCTTCTCTCTCGCTCTCTCTCTCTCTCTCCCTCTCTTCATTCTTCATTCTTCACTTTCTACATCGCTTATCTCTCTCTCTCTCTCTCTCCCTCCCCCTCTCTCTCTCTCTCTCCCCCTCTCCCTCCCTCTCTCTCTCTCTCTTCATTCTTCACTTTCTACATTCTCTCTCTCTCTCTCTCTCTCTCTCTCTCTCTCTCTCTCTCTCTCTCTCTCTCTCTCTCTCTCTCTCTCTCTCTCTCTCTCTCTCACGCTCGCTCGCTCGCTCATTGAGCGGGGAAGAGGGGCCAACTTTGAATGGGGTGTTTACAAACAGCAACGGACAAATCTGACTCATTCTGCCCTTAAAAAATGTGTTAAAATACAGATATTTCAGTGCTAGGCAGATCTCAATAACAAGAAATGTTCCATTAACAGCAATGTGCACAAAAACATCAATGTGGATGATGGTGACATGACCCACACCATTTGAAACCAGTCAATCAGAGTCATGCTTCCTAAATTGAGAAGCTGATGTATTTTATTTATAAATGTGACTAAATCAAACATGCTAAAGCCAAGAAGCAAAGAGTAGAGACAGCCAGGGACTTACTTCTTGTTCCAACCACTGTAATGAATGAAGTATTTCACTTGCTTGTCCTTGATATTGATTTTAACACACTGCAAAGACAAGAACCAAAATCAATTCAAGGAGATGTTGATGACATTTGGAGGGATCTCTAATTAAGTCGTGGTAAGGTCCTGAACATTAGTTGAAGTGCTTAGCAATGATTCGATCAATGATACAAACTTTCACTCACTCGTCTCTTAACAAGTGCTGCCATTAATATCCATAGGTGAAGCTGGTTCAGAATTTCCCCATGGGATGAATAAAGTATTTATCTATCTTTTTATCTATCTATCTGGTTTATGTTCGAGGCTTAGCACATTGCTTGAGGACATGAATCTGTTAGCTGCTTCTAGGTGCCACCAACTTTAAATGTATTTCACAAAATATGTTATATCGGGTTGCACATCTCTAAAGATAAAGCCACCATGCACATATGTTTAGGGGCAAGGGACACACACTCGTTTCCTTCTCGAGAGATCCATTACTGGTCACAATTTATCTAGGACACACCGACAGACGTACCTTAGCTTCGTATAGCAATGGCCCATGAAAACACAGCACTCGTTCACCTGAATAAGGAAATACAGACACACACACACAAAGAGTCAGCAAAAAATCAGATCAACAGACTAACTTCCTCTGGATACCATTACATCTGATTGATTTCATGTTTCTAAATAAATAAATACTTTTGTTCAGTATTTTAAATGTACAACAATGACTGCAATTAAATATGCATAAACTCTTTGATTCGCTTCTGAAACTGCTATTTCAATTTGATATAAAAGTCCTAATCGGTCACTGGCCTGTGGCTACATCAAGCCCCGTCATTGGGGAATCCCTTGTGAAGCGTGTCCACATGCACTGAAAACCCCCAATAGGTTGAATGCTTTCACCTGTGGGAATGTGTGACCGAGAAATCCTTCCCCCCTCTGTTGCCATCCTCATACCTGTCAAGTTCACATCACTGAACAACACTAGTGCGCGAACACGGCGGTTTCTGCCTCGCACTGCGCTGTGCTTATTCGGTTGGACTTCTAATTACTCTATGCTATTGAGTGTTAAAATCCGTCAGATCTGTCTAACTCTATTTTTAGCTACTGAGTGTGAACCGTCAGCTACTGTACGGCACCAAAGAGCTGTTGCACTGCAGGCCAATCAAAGACTTCTGACATTTTGATTGGCTGAAAAGACCTTATCATTTGTAATAAGTCTGTTGGCAGATATTCTTTTACAACTATGCATTCCCATTTAATCATCCGAAGCGACGGAATCAAAGCAGGTATTTGTCTTTGACAGGAAACATTGAGATGATAACCCGCGTACCGCCTTAATTGAGACACTTCGTTCGTTAATATAGCGCCACGATATGGCATTTAACTTGGAGAGAATGCTTCCATGCGTGTACCTCTGATTAGTTTTCCACCTAGCAGTCAGCAGAGAGCACGTTAAACACTAGATAGGCTGACTTCATAACACGCAAACAAGCTAACGAAAACCCACTGCTCGACGGGAAAATGCAGATCTAGGGGCGAGTACGTCGTTATTACAAAAATCAAGACTCAAGATTGAATAGGACTACTAACCTCAACCCTTTAAAAATGTTTGATCCCATCATGTCTCTAAGCTAACGAAATAACGAGTTTACAGGAGCAGATTTCACTAAAAAGCTAGCCAACTAACGTTAGCTAGAAAGGCACAAATCCACTCAGCTGATGGGCAATTCAGTGTTAACAGCTAGATTACCTTTATTTTTATTTGGTTAGCTTGACCCAGATAATCTGCAAAAATATACTGTGTGTACACATGATGTCTACGTGATTTCAGATACAACAGCGCAGCTATGTTCGTGCCAGGTGTGAATACAGTTCGCATAACATTAGCTGACTAGCCGCAGCTTGTTTACGTAGCGCGCCATTGTGCAGGCGGCAGCGCCCACCACAGCAATGAACCGTAGAGAACAATGGCTGACGCGGGTTTGAGCTAAACCAGGGAGTCAAACGGCTCCTTACCTTCTTGAAATTTAGGTTTAGGGTCCTGTTTAGGCGCCATTCACAGATTAAGCAATCAAAATATCTGGAAAATCAAATCCAGGCATCGCCAGCTCGGATTTCTTTCAGACACAGTGAAAGCGCCGCTCTCCGTCTCTCTGGTGACGCATTTTCATCGCGCCTTGGTCATGTGACTGAAACCCCCCTTTGGCCAATGACGGCATTGGTTTTAATTCCCTGAATGATTTTGTCATATTGAATGAACTTACCCGTCAAAATAACTTAGTTATGTTCAATTAAATATTACACCAGCGATTGCTTTTTTTGATAAAAAAAAATATGGGTTTCAACTGAAATATATAAGTGGCTTCTATATATAATATAACATATAAGAGGAACACATGCAGGTATCCCAGTGCTCCTGAAAGGTGCGATAGTTTTTTTTTGTCTTTTTTAGGTCCAAGAAACTTTAGAATTTTAAAATATGTCTGTGCGTTCTATGAATCCCGGTTTTGTTCTTGTTGTGCCATTAAAATCTGGCAATTATTATTAAATTATTATAATTGCAAGCGAAATACATTGCACAATCGACTATATAGTGTTGCACGATGCCATTAGCTATCACGAAATGATGGGGCTGGCTTGACCATTTTGTCCTGACTGGTAGTCTTCTTTGATTTTGGCCATCTTAATTGACCCTCTGGCAGGGCACAGTCGAGGGAAGACGTGTGGCCACCGACAGAGTAGCGTGGAAAGGACGTCTTCAGCACCCATGTCTGCAGAAGCCGAGGGGGAAATGGCCTGAGCTGATAGTTGTTTTTACCCCAAAATATCAAATATGCTTAATTCTACAAATAGCGTACATTTATTTTAGGACATTTGCCTAGCCAGGCCTAGATAGGTCTAAATATAGCAATTTATAGAGTAGAATACATCAACTATACTAGTAGCCAATTAGTATGCTATGACACCATCATAACTACTGTAACGTAGTTATTATACTTGCATTCTTGAAATTATAATATGTTTTATGTATGTATGATTTGACCTCAAAATGACCCTTTGGTATTTACCCTTACGTGACGAATAGATGTGTCCGTGGACGCATGGGTAGTGTGCATGGACGCATTAGTGATCTAATGTTATTCTAAAGTCTAATGCATTGAAAATTCTAAATTCTAATGCATTGGAGGGAAGGGTCTAATGATGACATCAGACCGCTGCGCAGGACCTTCTGGCAGGACCAGTATAGGCCGTAAGGTGAACACGGTTTTCGTTTCAGCCCGTTCCACTCACTGGCATCTACACAATCTTTAGCTTATAAAAAAGAACGAGTCGTGGTTAGTTACCAAAAAAAAGTTCGTCGCTGATTTTCCAGTCGATTGTCTATATGGCTTTGTTTTATGCAGAACTAGAGACTTCAGAGCGTAATAAGATTTTTGTCGGGAGCCGTGCCACGGTTCGACACGTGATCATGCTACACCAATGAGAAGGCTGCATTTGTCAACAGAATGGAAAAATGGCGGCTCCCGTGTGGTTAGAAACATCGTTAAAGATAGAGGAAAACATCCGAACATCCTCAAAAGTGGGCTAAATTAATTCTAATTAGTGCTGTATAGATAGCCGCGTCCAAGAATAACAATGAGGCAAATATACGATAATGTTATTTTTATGTTAAGTTATTTACATCAAGTTTGACATACGTGGGAATACCCATTACTGAAGATCTTACATGGACTGTGAACACCCACCGAAGAAATCAAGGCAAAGACTGTACTTCCTACATCAGCTGAGGAAGTTCAGCACCATCAGCTGTGTGTCCTGACAGCATCACTTGGTATGGGAACTGTACAGCCTGTGACTGCAGCACCGAATCATCAGAGCATCTCTCCATATTCTGCAGGAGACCTGCAAGAGAAGACCTACCTACCAGCGCCCAAGGTATTGTAAAGGATTCCTAACATCCTGACCATGGACTTTTCAAAACACTGAGGTCAGGCAAACGTCTCTGCTGCTACAAGACCAGAACAGAGAGACTGAGGAGGAGCTTCTTTCCTCAAGCATTCCTTATCCTAAACACACACAATGACTATAAAACATCAATTACACCTTTTTCACACACTGCTCTTTAAACTCCCTCTTGCTATTTATGAAAAATATTTCTTGATCTTTCTTTCTCCACACTCGCACAGAAAAAAACAGTAGTATTTTTATGTATGTGACAAATAAACCTCCATGTATCAATAAAAGGCAGTAATTGTAAATACCAATGACCATCTGTTTGTTCATTCATTAATTCATTCATTCTTCCACAAATGAAAACAACACTAATGAACCATAAAAACACTCTTCATGAAGCATGAAATATGATAAATAAAACTGTACAAAACTGAATAAGAAATAACAGATTAGGGACACTCAGTCCTCACTGTTAGTGTCAGTGTCAGGACAGTTATCTTCCAGTTCCTACAGCAACGACATAGGTCAACTACATGCAACACAATCCTGCAGAAAAACATCTGTCTGTCTCACAGGCACCTTTGCAGCCACAGTGTATCACATGCAAAACACTGTCAGGGGCTGGATTTCTAGTCATCCAGGTGACGTGAAGTTCCCATCCTCTATTTGCCAACCATATCCAGCAGGTGATGGAGCACTTATATTATGTTTGAGACAGGACCTCATTATTGCAGCCTGGTAGTTTGCCCTTTTGCAGTGCTGATGGAGGGCATCAGTGGTAGGGGGAATGGATAATTCTGGCAAGGCTGATGATGTCATACAGAAAGCCTTGAACCTAGCTTTATTTACATTATCAGCAGCCGACTGATCATATAAGTGGCATACATACTGGCAAAGAAATGCAAATGTTGACTGCTCCAAGTTTAAGTTAGTACCTAAACTTTTAAAAGCCTTTAGGTACTCATCTTTCTTACATGCAACAGAAAATGTCTTTCTTTTTCCTTTGCCATAAAAGGCACTTGTGGAGTCACACCCATAGAATGTTTGAATTCCGATCAAGGCTGAACACACACTGGTTCCAAGAGCTGATGACACCTTGGTAATGTCAATGATACATGTCCTGTTGCCAGTCCCTGTGAAAACATATAAAGTGCATGGCAAATCTGTCTGCACACTTACAGCAATGACTGCCACATCTGTAGATGCCAGACAGTGTAGCGGGTTAAAACGGAAACAGGGTTCACCTTACAGCCTATATGAGGATGTGCATGTGTGTGAGTGTGAGTGTGCACACACTGGGCACCTTCACGAGGCTTCTCTCCAGTCTTCTCTTCCACACACACACACACACAAACAGAGTTGAAGACCTTGTAAATGTTTTCCCACATAGTATGTTTTTGCATATGAAAATGCCAGTGAAAATGCCTTTACATATTGTAAACATATAAAAGGTCAGGCACGTTTATGTGGACCTTCCCTGCCATGTACTATCAGGTGACGTTTTAAAGACCCAGCTTGTTTAGAAGTTTTTCCACATGGCATGAGTATCAACATATGTATTTGAGAAGGGCAAACTTCACACTTCAGAATTCAAGCATTTAAGTGGCTTTTCTTCACTTTGCAACCGCTGATGGCATTTCAGACTTGATGTCCTAGTGCAGTGTTTCTCAACCACTGGGCCGTTGCACTTATCATCCTTATTACTACTGTATTTTGTTCTGTGTCTTATTGATATAATGTATTTAACCCTTATTTAATGTTAATCACAATTACAAACGAGGGTCTGACAGGGCTTACAATTAGGTGTGAGTGCTCCAGATCAATGAGGAAAAGTCAACCCCCTCGCTGGATTTCTAAAGTTGGGATGATTATTGTATTTCTGTAAGTGTGTGTGTGTGTGGGAGAGAGAGAATCTGGGAGTGGAGCTGTAATGTTATAGGGGAATGAGGGTTTATTGTTGTGAATGAAATCTCACCTGTGAGTGTGTGTGCGTGTGTAGGCTATGTGTCGATGTGGAGTGAAATGTGTGTGTAGCCTACTGTATGTGGGGTGTGTGTGTTTGTATGTGGAGTGTGTGTGTGGTTGTTGCCACCTTAAGTTTTTGCCCATTTTCTTAAATCCATAGTGTCAAAGTTAGTTAAACTCGCAGGCAAACATAGTTTTTGCAGGGGCAGTGAACCAGCTCAAGGATCACCTTTGGAGCTGGTGGAAGTGACATCCAGAGTCATAATTCTTGTCTTTGTTCATCTGTCAGACGATGTCATCATTTCTTTGTGATTTCTAAGAAATGCTCATGAGTTCTTACAATGTTGCATGGAATTGCTTGTGTATCATCTAAGCCTATGATTTCTCATAGTTAAGATCACCTCAGCTGACGTAGGAAGTACAGTCTTTGCCTTGATTTCTTCGGTGGGTATTCCCATGTATGTCAAACTTGATGTAAATGACTTAACATAAAAATAACATCATCGTATATTTGCCTCATTGTTATTCTTGGACGCGGCTATCTATACAGCACTAATTAGAATTAATTTAGCCCACTTTTGAGGATGTTCGGATGTTTTCCTCTATCTTTAACGATGTTTCTAACCACACGGGAGCCGCCATTTTTCCATTCTGTTGACAAATGCAGCCTTCTCATTGGTGTAGCATGATCACGTGTCGAACCGTGGCACGGCTCCCGACAAAAATCTTATTACGCTCTGAAGTCTCTAGTTCTGCATAAAACAAAGCCATATAGACAATCGACTGGAAAATCAGCGACGAACTTTTTTTTGGTAACTAACCACGACTCGTTCTTTTTTTATAAGCTAAAGATTGTGTAGATGCCAGTGAGTGGAACGGGATTCGTTTTCTAAAGGACTTTTCGTGCTTCACCTTGCGGCCTAGTAGTTGGGTCTGGAGTTTCCCTAAAAGTCTCGGTGTTTTTTTTCCCTCAATAGGAGGTTGAATTAGCCAACCTTATTCCTGTTTTCTTTTAAGGAATAAACACTGACGAAGACGTTTATCAGAAGTATGCTTATATGGCGTAAACACATTATTATTGAAATAGGTTTCCAAGTCAGTACCGTGATGGAGATTTAAATTGCTAAAGGCTCTTGGCTTGCTCACACGCATGCACGCTCACACTCATCTAAACAAACACACACACACACACACACACACACACACACACACACACTCACAGAAAGACTGAGATTGGGTCAGAAAGAGATCGGTAGCGAGACAGGATGGACTTGAGTTTTAATATAATAATTAATTCAGTTTGACAACATTCATTATAACTTCGGCACGCATTAGAACGGATCAAATCTTGAGTAATCGTTTGTGGATGCTTACTTAAGTGACCTATTGGTACATCAAAGGTCTCATCATGCAACCAATTAGCAATATCATCCAAAAGCACAGGATCAAATATGCACACTGGAATTGCAACAAGAGAGAGCTTCTCATCTTTACATGACATTACATTTTTTTAAAATATGGAAATTAGACACAATGACCAATACAGTAAGCAATTTCGTATGGTACAACACATTTAGGTGAAGTCTTTAGTCCCTAATGGACAACCTGTCGCGAGTCCCTCGCCGGTAAAGAGTTCTCATTGGAGCCAGGAGTTAAATAGAGCACGAGGTGTTTCAGCTTCTTCCTGAACTCCCTCCTTGTCAGGCAGTATATGAAGGGATTTAAACAGCTGTTTGTGTGCGCAAGGCAAACGGTTGCAGGAAAAATGTAGGTATGCACAACGTAGTATGCCTCATCCCAGTAGACAACATTAAGTTTGACCAGCACTCCCCACAGCGTAATGGCATGGTTGGGCATCCAGCACAGAAAGAAAGCCGCAACGACAATGGTGACAGATTTGGTGACATGCAGTTTCCTTCTTGACGCGTTGTTATTCATGCTTCGCTTTTTCACGAACCTCACCAGTAGTAAGTAGCTTACGCACAATATTAACATAGGTAAAACGAAGGCGATCAGGAGTTTCTGGAGGTGGTACATTGCGAGCCAGTACTGTCCACCAGGAAACTTTAACAGGCACAGTTTCTCCCCTGCGATGTTGGTCACCGTGGAAAAGATGGATGTTGGCGCGGTGGCAAGAGTGGCGACGGCCCACATCAAAGCGCACACCCATTTAACGGAACACAGTGGTTTACACGAGTGGCTCTTAGTGGATGACGCCACTTGCCAATACCGTGATATGCTCATAGCAGTGAGAAAGAAAACACTGGCGTACATGTTCATTACTGTCACAGACAAAATAATTTTGCACATGGCGTCTCCAAACGGCCAGCTGAAATCCAGAGCGATATCCACTGCCCAGAATGGCAAAGTCAAAACAAACTGAAAGTCCGTTATAGCCAAGTTGAATATAAAATAGTTTAAAGTGGAACTCTTTCTCCCTCGTTTGAGTTTGATCAAAAAAAAGACCAGTAGGTTGCCCACTAGACCTACTGCGCACACGACGGAATAGACTACGGATATCACAATTCTTAGGACCGGACTCCTGTCCGCGGAAACGTCGATGTCCTCGGCACTTCCATACCTGTCCTCATCCCTCAGTGACATGTTCAGAGTGCTGTTCGTGATCCCCATATCCCTCATCCACTCTGTAAAACGATCCATTGCTTCACAGGTGAGCGCAGCGGGAAGATGACCTTTAGTGGATACAGTAAAGTTTCTTGGTCCAGCTTATAATGCTCCCCCACCGAAGAGGCGCGCATCTCTTCCTTACAGCAAGACGGTGTGTGCATCAAGTGAGAGGACTGGTTGAGTATTTAAGAGGGGCGTCTCACTTTAGCCCACCCTACTTGTGCGCGGATTGGCCATGTTTATTTGACGGGTGTAGGGGTTGTGTTAGTTAGATAAAGCATGCTTCGGGCTTTCGTGTTATCCATGGCATGAAAGCTGGAGCCCGCTGAGCATTGTTGAAGTGGATCATATGAATGTGTAATGCACAAGCCTACACGGCATGCAATTCCTCACTCTTCGTGCACATTACAAATAAAGAAAGGTTTCTACTGAATGCTTCTATAGCCAAGCACACACTGTACCTGCCTGCCTGTCAACCCTGATTCACCAGTCTCATACTTCACATTTAAATGAAAACACTAGAATTTTCCACATATACCTAAGGCTATTATCGTTTTTTGATGTGTACTCTCCGTATCACTAATTTAAGTTTTCTTTCCAAACGTGACCGAAATATGAATTATTACTCAAAACCCTCTTTCTTCCTTTAATAAGTGGTAGATGCACATTATTCACCCACCACCACCACCACCAGCAGCAGCAGCAACCCTCATCCCAATCAATCAAATAATTACAAAGCCCTTGATTAGCTGAACAAGACGCGCTATGCTGATGAGGAATGGCATTAGTGGGCTCAGTTAGATACGGCGAGCAGGGGCAGCTGCAGGAAGCCGGAACAACAGGAGTGTGACTGGCTGGCCTCTTCTCCGTCTCTGGCTGGCCTCTGCATAGGGCCTCTGCGCTTCCTTACCAGGGCTCAGGTCAAGACTTCCGCTATGAGCTCTTTCATGGTTGTGTACCTTAGGTCAATATGTAAAACGTTAAACCTTTGTTTCTTTCCAATATTATGTGTGCGTCTGTGTGGGCACTTTTGAAACACTTTATCTGAGAAATATACGGTCATATCAGCCTCTCGTTGCTGTCGTATGACTTCAAACATCATTGCACATTCATAACCAATCTACCCCAGTCAAGGATGACAGTTCTCAACGGCTTTTTGTGACAGTGTTTTATTTAATTTTATCTCTCAACATAATGAGAACATTAATTGTGTTCTTCAAATGTGACCAAAACACGATATAATTTTGACCTGCTGATCCTCCGTAGTCATTGTTCCATTGGTTTGGATGTATGGTTTGGGTTGTAGGCTACTCATCCCAAAATCATGTGATGACAAAGGTCAAGTGGCCTTTATTGACCAGCAATGGTGGCCCCAGACATGTTTTTCTGCCGGTGCCATGGGGTAGCTTGGCGTTTTAGCGAGGGTGTTATAAAAATGTGGGTGATAGATAGACTATGTGTCACATGGTTCTCTACTACAACATCTCCCAACATCGTCTATCATCTGTTTACATGTTTATTTCTGAAGCGTCTTTGGGGTCCATGAAAAGCGCTAAACAAACCGATTGTATCGTATCTCTATCTAGGCTACTTCCGACGGACGCACACATCTGCGACAGTCACTCACAAAACCCATACAGCATGTTTTAGAGTCCGCAATTACAAATACTTACCTTAAAACACTTGTGGTAGTGAGTGAGGGTTAAAGTTGGGCGCCAGGTGACCACTACCATGTTAGACATAGTAAAATGAATCTTGAAATAGCAGATAGAATTAACTAAAACAGTCAAAGAGTCAGAAATGCGTTAAAAAGGTATATATTATTTCAGTTCACAATCATCAATAATTACATAGAACCGTATGTATAGCTAGCACACAGACATACTGCTTGTCCTAGGCTAAAGAGTCTGATTTTTTTTTAAGGCAGCTCCAAAAAAAGATTTTAAAAAGGAGAATATACTGGCTATAGCACTGTTGACGGAGAGGCCAGTATTTGAGATTAGCTTGTTTCCTTAATCTCTGATCTCTCATTATCATGTTCATTTTATGATTTAGTGCTGTAAATGACTTACATATTGGTCCTTTGGGGCTTTGCCTCACAGGGAGCTTTTCTATTTGAGATTTGTTTTTGAGGGATTGATCATTTGCCTGTTTTGCATCCTGCAAGTGTCTCAACTCCCATAAAGCTGCAGAGGTTCTGCTATGAGGGTCACAGTGGAAGCCTAGGAAGGCTAGGGTGGTTCGTCAGCTAATCCAGCATCTAGTTGGCTACCTACACAGGTGACTTGTAGACCTACAACTTTGCATGAACTACATGACAGTTATATCTTGGCTTGCTGGATAGTCACAGGGGACTACATTAGTTATCTTGGCTTGCTGCCAAAGCCCTAAGTTGGATTTTGAACACTGAACACCTGGTGTGTGTGTGTGTGTGTGTGTGTGTGTGTGTGTGTGTGTGTCAAGGCCCTAACTTGGATTTTGAATACTGAACACCGGGAGTGTGTGTGTGAAACTCTGAATCAATTTAATTTGCCTGTTTTGCATCCTTCAATGTCAATGTAACCTGTGTTGTGTAGACAAGCACAGTCCCGCACCAGACTACAATTCACAACCTTGGGCATGGGCGGCGGGCGTGCTAGCTAGGAGGCTTAAACCCATGCACAGGTGCTCCTAAGACACAACTTTGGATAATCAATGCAAATGCAGTGACATTTAGAACATTGTTTACACCCTTCCCTTTTAACTCACAAACAAGCACAAAATATACTTCCATGAGATCTAAGGCTCATCTCAATAAATATATATATATATTTAAATCCGTTGTATATTCAGGCTATGACACATCTGTAAAAAGTGGTGCAGTCTGAATACTTTCCTATGCCACCGTCTGCTATCGTGTCTTATGACTTCAGACTCTCAGTCTGTCTCGTTGTTTTGTGACCATGACAAAAAAGTACTTTGAACTCTGTTACACCTTGAGACAGTCATGCATGAAGCTGCAGTTCCCATGATGTGCACTTGAGGTAGTATGGAGCTTTTTCTCACCTGATTACACTTGATTTGCTGCAAAAGCTGGAAATGGTCAGCAGCCATTGGTCCAAGTTTTGACACTACTGTCTTAATAAGTGATCAATACCTGTTGGCCACTGGTCCTCTGCATCACTCATGTGTAATTTATGATTCATTCAGTGAAGATAGTCAACTTTATCATCTAACCATATGTACACTTGTAAATGACTTTTTATGGGTGCTATAAAAAGTGAAAGGGTTTTTAGATCCTTTCCTAAGCACATATTTCAGGTTCAAAAGGGTTTTGAAAGGGAGTAGTTGACGTCATTAAACCAACCAAATGGATCCATTCAGTAGTGTCCCAGTGCAATCAGATCATCTCCTGTCATGCAACTTGTGTTCCTGCTGGTAGTTCTACCAGAACTGTAAGTTTTAATTGAGGCAGGAAGGTTGTTATGAAGTATTTCTAGTAATCAGAAGGTTACTAGTTCGATTCCCTGTCGAAGCATCCTTGAGCAAGACACTGAACCCCTAATTGCTCCTGATGTGCAGTGTGCCATCAGTGTAAATGTAAAAATGTGTATACATCCCTGTAAGTTGCTTTGGATAAAAGCGTCTGATAAATGACTAAAAATGTCTCAAATAGTGTGATATTCCAGTTAAGGAAGAGAAGGAAAGTAATACCATACAATGTGGTTTTTTCTTCTTTCTTTTATGTGTTTTAATTTTCAACACAGAATCAAAACGGAAACAGCATGGCAGACAGCGGAAATGGAAGGACGTCTGAACCCCTGACAGACCAAGACCAAGTGAGACCAAAGTGAAACCAAAAAAAAAAAAAAAATGTAATACAAAAGCAATAGAGCTCTTTAAATAATTATATAATTACGAAAGAAATGACATGTACGATAACAACAACAACACATACTTATCAAACAAAAATGTAAAAATAGGTAGATAAAATAAATTAAAATTTTGTACACAAGAAAAAGAATATTATAATTATAATAATAAGAAGAAGAAGAAAAAGAAGAAAGTAAGAACCAACCAATCTACTGAAGCTGTAACTTCATCACAAGAACTCTGGGCCGAGTCTGTAACCCCCTCCCCCCTCCCCCCTCCCAGGCCTAATTAGCATCCGTTAGCTCATAGCGCCAAGTGATCAAATAAACTAGGGTTTAGAGGAAGTTCCTGTGTAAGATATGAAGAAATAACAGTACACACTCCCCCCCCTCCCCTCTCTAGAAATATAAGCGATCCAATGACCTTTGAACTTTGACAGGACACACAAACGTGAGCCAGAATGAGCCATGAAATTTTGAGTGGCTTTGAGATGCGGAGAAGCCCGCTGCTGTAAATTCTGGAATTATTCAGCGTGCGTTAAACTTGCTTCGATAGTGAGGGGGATTTAAAAAAACACATTCAATCTTTGAATTAAATCCCACAGAGATGGAAAAGTCAAGGGCATTTAGTCTCCTGGCAAGGTGTCTCTCCAACGGACCTCATCATCCAGAAGACTTCTGATCAGGCGACGGCAGGGACAGCTAAACCAGCTGCTCCTGCGGAATATCAAGCTAATAATTGGAGGGGAAGCCTGGAGGTGTTCCTATTGGAGGAAACGGAGATTTAAAAATAGACTCCTTCCATGGCCGTCTCCCTATTGGAGGAACCAGAGATCTAGAATCAGCCTCTTTCCATGGCTGTCTCCCTATTGGGGGAACCGGAAATCTAGATTCAGCCTCCTTACATGGCCGTCTCCCTATTGGAGGAACCAGAGATCTAGAATCAGCCTCCTTCCATGGCCGTCTCCCTATTGGAGGAACCCCAAGCACTCATAGGCAAACGACAAAATTAGAATTTTTTTCTACTTTTTTTTTTTTAAACCTCGCAGAATGTCCTCCAGCTCGTAGCCTGGCAACTATTCCTCAACCTTGCGTGAAAAAATACTGATTCATACGTTTGGTCAGGAGAAACATCACAATTTCGACATATCTGTTTGTTTCTACAAGCCTTCAGGTCATGTGAGCTAAACTGATGGTTTGGAGGGAATCTTAACATTAATTAATTAATTAGTTAATAATTGATGGCATTGAGCATCCACATGAGCTTCATCTTTCGGTTTAAATCAAACAACATTTTAAAAACAAGTCCTGTTTTTTTTCCCCTTCAGGACAGATTTGAGAGACAAGATCCTTTGCGGTGAGGGGTACGAGAGAAAGGGGAAGCAATAAGCACAGTACTCGGTGCGTTTTCTAAAGGCTAGACTCTGCGATGGCAAACAGTGAGGAATGCTCTTGCACTGCGTACGTCTCTACACGTCTTAAAAGCGTCATAAATAATCGTCACGGAAAAGAAAGTTGAAATACGTTTACTGACCCTGTCCTTCCCTCGCTCCTAAACCCTCAGCTGATTCGGAGGTCTGTTGATGGTTTCAAACGGAGACAGAAGAATAAAACGGTGAATGGTGAATGCATGATTGTGAAGTGATTCTGAAGTGGAGTTATATACCAAAACCAAAAGAGTATAAAAGGGATCATTCTATAATAAAGGGACAACACAGATCTGTGAAGAAAAACACACACACACACACACATCTCCACTGTCCACGAGGGGAAAAGTCCAAATAAAGTCACCCTCAGGACAGTCGTGTCGTACGTTTTCTGTGTTTTTTTTTTTCTTAATATATACTTATATATATATATTTATATATATGTACAAAAGTAAAACTGAAAATATATTTCTCTTCTCTGTACACAGTATTATTTTTTTCCTCTTCGCCTGTCCTCCTCCTCCTCCTCCTCCTCCTCCTCCTCCTCCTCTTCGTCTTGTATACAAAAGGGCGTTTAGATTCTCTTTCAACTCCCTGACCTTTCAGTCCTCTGTTGAAAAAAAAAAAAAAGACTTCTTGTCCAGGTTCACTACACACACACACTCTCACGCGCACGCACACACACACACACACACACACACACCCACACACACACACACCCACACACACTCGCTCTTTCTCTCTCAGTGCTCTCCTCTGTCCACTGCAGGCTAGTCTCTGTGAAGAGGGAGGTCAGCGTATGGTGGTGGTGGGGGTGGGGTGGGGGGGGGGTGGGGGGGTCAGTCCAGTGAGATGACATCAGGGAGGGCGCCGTACATGACGGCTGCTGCCGCGTCGTTCCTGGCGGTTGCCGAGAGCGACGATAGCGACGAGCTGTGGGCGTGGCCGCTGCCTCCGCTCTCCCTCAGGCCGCCGGGCGACACCAGGCCGCTGCTGCTGCCACTGCTGCTGCTGCCGCTGTTCCCATTGGTCAGCGCCGAGCCCAGGCCCGCCCCTCCGGCCGTGGAGACTGCGCCTGATTGGTCCAGGAACAGCTGGGAGGAGGTGTAGGGCAGGAAGCGGTTCATGAGCAGCTCGTGCTCCTCCGGAGACGTCGCCGAGGCCGAGGCTGCTGCTGCCGCCGCCATCACCATGTTATAATGCTGTGGAGAGAGAGATGGAGAGAGAGAGAGAGAGAGAGAGAGAGAGAGAGAGAGAGAGAGAGAGAGAGAGGGAGAGAGAGACAGGGAGAAAGAGAGAGAGGAGGGAGAGAGAGAGAGAGAGAGAGGAGAGAGAGAGACAGGGAGAGAGACAGACAGAGAGAGAGAGAGAGAGAGAGAGAGAGAGACAGGGAGAAAGAGAGAGAGAGGAGGGGAGAGAGAGGGGAGGGGAGAGAGAGAGGGAGGCAGAGAGAGATAAAGAGAGATAAAGAGCCACACACACAGAGATAGGACAGAGACACACACACACACACACACACACACACACACACACAGGGAAAGACACACACACAGAGATAGGACAGAGATAGAGACACACACACAGAGATGGGACAGAGATAGAGACACACACACACACACACACACACACACACAGATAGAGAGACACACACACACAGATAGGACAGAGATAGAGACACAGAGTGAGAGAGATTGAGTTAGTTTTGGTCTCCATTTATAGTGTACAGTATTGATTATGGCCCAGCGTCTTAGTGGAGTAGGAGGGTACAGGATGAAGGCTGAAAGCTTTCTGTCATGAGGCCTGTAGGAGCCCACGCCATAGGAGCCACTTACGATTACTGATAATGGCAGGGTCACACACACACACACACACACACACACACACACACACACACACACACACACACACACACACACACACACACACACACACACACACACACACACACACACACATAATGACAGGGTCACACACACACACACACACACACACACAGGTAATGACAGGGTCACATTACACACTATGGGGCTACATGACATCAAAGATACATCTTTATATGTCTATGCATGACATGGCTCCATGGCCACGCTTCCATCTCCTGGTAGCTTTGTCTTTTCTCTCCCCGATCCACGGAGGAAAAGGAAGAGACACACACACACACACACACACACACACACACACACACACACAGAGATAGAGACAGAGAGAGAGACAGAGAGAAAGACAGAGGAACCCGTGGAAAAGGAAGCCCCGTGCAACACTGCCCCCTAGCTGCCACACAAGCCGTGACAGCAGCCCCTCCGCTTACCTGATTGTCGCTCTGTAAGAAGGAGTGAAAGAAATTCAAATCTGTTGACAGAAAGAGGAAAAAAAAGACTTCAATTATACACTGCAGACTGACACACAGAGAGGTGATTCAGAGAGGTTACAGACACAGGTGAGAACCAACAGTTTAGGTTTTTTTTTTCTTTGCAGAAAAATAAAAACTGCGTGGATCCTTAGATCTTTTTTGCTTTTGCTACTTTGCACTCTGACGTCTGGCAGCATAATGTCAGTACGTGAGCTAGGCTGTGTTAAAACACGGCTTACTGGGCCCCTTGCTTTTAGCATTAGAACATGTATGATCATCACATTAAGTTCCACCCACAGGTTCCAGAGCAATGGACATTTCTAGAAAGTTCTAGAACTGTTCATCGCCCTGGAACCTGTGGGTGGAACTTAGAGTGTTGATGGTCTGTCATAATTCTAATGTTAAAAGCAAGGGGCCCAGTTTTACTTCTGGAGGCAGAAATAAAGGGAGAAATATTTCTTCAGACAAAACAAATGTAGAAACTGCTTGCCATAAAGTATAGATACAGGCCTGTATTTCAAAATGAATACCAAATTTAGCCATGTAGAATGTATCGTTTCCAAGTACCCAATTTAAGTCTATACACACACTTTGGTTTAAATTCATATTTTAATCAGCGGAGCAGGTCCTTGCAGCCAAGTGAACATAGTGGAATCATTTCCAGCGTAATGAGAATGCCTGCCAAGTCATCTCTGGAATGTTTTGAAAGCTAAACTGTTTATATCCAACTAGTGGGGAAACAAGCCAAAACACAAGCATGTACACACACACACACACACACAGTCATATACACACACACACACACAGTCATATATACACACACACACACAGGCACACACACACGCACACAGGCACACACACACAAAACAGAGGATAATATTTATATTCAGGATGCCCTTTGGCTCTTAGCCCCTCGGCCTGTGATGATGTCGTGTGATGTGTGTCTGTGGCGTACCCAGCTCGCTGGCTGTGCACGGGGTAGAAGTGGCTGTAGTCCTGGATGTGTGTGTGTGTATGTGTGTGTATGTGTGTGTATGTGGCGTACCCAGTTCGCTGTGCGCAGGGTAGAAGTGTCGGTAGTCCTGGATATGCGTGCGTGTGTGTGTGTGTGTGTGTGTGTGTGTGTGTGTAGGGCGTACCCAGCTTGCTGTGCGCGGGGTAGAAGTGTCGGTAGTCCTGGATGAGGGGTGTGAGTGTGTGTGTGTGTGTGTGAGTGTGTGTGTGTGTGTGTGTGTGTGTTGTGTGTGTATGTGTGTGTGGCGTACCCAGCTCGCTGTGCGCGGGGTAGAAGTGTCGGTAGTCCTGAAAGAGGTGTGTGTGTGTGTGTGTGTGTGTGTGTGTGTGTCGTACCCAGTTCGCTGTGCACGGGGTAGAAGTGTCGGTAGTCCTGGATGAGGGGTGTGTGTATGTGTGTGTGTGTGTGTGTGTGTCGTACCCAGTTTGCTGTG
>NC_137909.1:28633554-28643554 GCF_963457725.1 Sprattus sprattus
ACTGACACACACATGGACACACTGATCCCAGCACAGTCGGCGGGCTGTGTCACAGCAGCGCAGCCTCTCAGAAGCCGGTGGCCTCGTGTTCTACGGCGTAGCCTGCTTCAGTGCCACTCCATGCCGGAGACCCCATTTGTCGTTGGAATTTTGGGAATTTTCAGAATTTTTCTAAAGAGGTTTCCCTTCTGTTGTGATTGAAGAAATAGAGCCCTTTCCTACATCGGCAGATATTCTCTCTTTTAAAAGAAACCATACAACTGCTCACACACAAACCACTGGAGAAAAGAAACCTTAAAACTTTTGGCTCAAGGCTAGCTATTGAACGGTGGTTGTTAGGGGACAGTGTAGCTGCCAAATGTGAGGACCTGCCTGATGTGAGTCCGCATGCGCAAACTTTGCGACACTATTGTAGTACAACGAGCCAGGTTCAGGTAATGCTGGTGGTGTAGGCTACAGCATGAAGTGGAATGACAAGCGCATTTGTTTACGTTTGAAATCCACCAAGGTTTATGATGTTAAGCTTCATGTTTATTGAATTATTAGTTAAGCAGTGCATTCATTAGCCTACTAGTAACAGTAATACAACTTGAGCCTTATGCTGTAAACCGTTGACAAAATTATAAAACACTACGTTAAATAAACCTACATTATGCGTTAAGAGAAGCCAGATACGTTGATATTAAAACATGTATGAGAATGCACGTCTTGGATAGTTTGCTCCTGAGCCTTCTGCCGTAAACCGTTTGTGTTTGCGCATGCGGACTCGCATCAGGCAGCGGCGGACTCACATCAGGCAGGGTCCTCACATTTGGCAGCTACAGACAGGACAGCACATGTGTTTCATACAGTGAGTGAGTAGAGCACAGATTAAAAGACAACGATCGATGGTATGCACCAAAGTCTTGTTAGGTTCAATGTGAACCAAGGCTGCAATGCTCTTCATTAAATTGGTGTGTTCTTGTCTGGGCTTGCCCTGTCTCCATCATGTGCACACAGACTTGCTGTTCCCAAGGTTACCACGGTTACCACGTCTACTGCTGCAACTCTTAGCTATCTTACAATCCTCAGACTCTGCGACTGTAGGAACAACAAAGAACAAAATGGTAAGTGGACTGCATTTAAATAGCCCTTTTCTACTCGTAGAGCACTCAAACCGCTGCACAGATGAATGCCTCAGACATCTATCCATTCATACACATACTATCTAAGTTGCCAACCGGTACATTGGGAGGGGGTGGGGGGGTGTTCAGTGTCTTGCTCAAGTCCACTTCAAAAGTTGGTGATGACGAGTCAGGATTGAACTAGCAAACTCCTGATTGGTCAACCTCCCGATTGCTAATCGCCTCCTCTGCCTCATGAACCACTTTCACCCAAATGCAATAGAGAAAGGCTTGGGGATATGGAACAACACCTTTAAAGATCACTACATGGGGCTACAGGACAACACCTTTAAAGATCACAACATGGGGATATGGAACAACACCTTTAAAGATCACAACATGGGGATATGGAACAACACCTTTAAAGATCACAACATGGGGATATGGAACAACACCTTTAAAGATCACAACATGGGGATATGGAACAACACCTTTAAAGATCACAACATGGGGCTACAGGACAACACCTTTAAAGATCACAACATGGGGCTACAGGACAACACCTTTAAAGATCACATCATGGGGATATGGACAACACCTTTAAAGATCACAACATGGGGCTACGGGACAACACCTTTAAAGATCACAACATGGGGATATGAGACAACCCCTTTAAAGATCACAACATGGGGCTACAGGACAACCCCTTTAAAGATCACAACATGGGGCTACAGGACAACACCTTTAAAGATCACATCATGGGGATATGGAACAACTCCTTTAAAGATCACTACATGGTGATATGGGAACAACTCCTTTAAAGATCACTACATGGGGCTACAGGACAACACCTTTAAAGATCACAACATGGGAATATGGGACAACTCCTTTAAAGATCACAACATGGGGATATGAGACAACTCCTTTAAAGATCACAACATGGGGCTATGGAACAACACCTTTAAAGATCACAACATGGGGATATGGGACAACCCCTTTAAAGATCACAACATGGGGCTACAGGACAACACCTTTAAAGATCACAACATGGGGATATGGAACAACACCTTTAAAGATCACAACATGGGGATATGGAACATCCTATCCGTGGTGCTGGGGCTCCCCTGGTAGAGCGAGGCACTAGCAACACCAACATCATGGGTTTGACACGTGGAGACACCCCTACTGACGAATGTGTACATGTGTGTAGACATATAAATGTCTCTGTGAGACAGACACACTCACTCACTCTGTGAGATATCCCCTAAAATGTTTTTATTTAGAGGACGAAGGACATCCTCTTAAGACTCCTATAGATGAATGAAGCGTGTGTGTGTGTGTGTGTGGTGTATGGGTGTGTGTGGAGTTGAGGAGAGGGAGTCCTGTTTAAGTGTGTGTGTGTGTGTGTTTGTGTGTGTGGATCTGAGGAGGAGTCCTCTTTAACTCTGTGTATGTGTGTGTGTGGATCTGAGGTGGGGTGACCTCTTTAACTCTGTGTGTGTGTGTGTGTGTGTGTGTGTGTGTGTGTGTGTGTGTGTGTGGAGCTGTGGAGGGGGAGTCCTCTTTAATTGTGTGTGTGTGTGGAGCTAGGGAGGGGTGACCTCTTTAACTCTTTGTGTGTGTGTGTGTGTGTGTGTGTGTGTGTGTGTGTGTGTGTGTGGAGCTGAGGAGGGGTGACCTCTTTAACTGTCTGTGTGTGTGTGTGTGTGTGTAGATAGAGAGGGGTGTCCTCTTTAACTCTGTGTGTGTGTGTGTGTGTGTGTATGTGTATGTGTAGATGGAGAGGGGTGTCCTCTTTAACTGTGTAACTGTGTGTGTGTGTGTGTGTGTGTGTGTGTGTGTGTGTGTGTGTGTGTGTGTGTGTGTGTGCAGGGGTGACTCACTGAGGGCTCTGGAGTGGTCTGGGTTTCTGATGCCTTTTGATCGCAGTCTCTGGAGCAGCACTGAGGACGACTGCTGGCGCACCAGGTACACAGCCATGGAGTAACTCTGGAACACACACACACACACACACACACACACACACACACACACACACAGACGCACACACAGACACACACACACACAGAGACACACACACACACACGCGCGCACACACACACACACACACACACACACAGAGACACACACACACACACACAGAGACACACACACACACACAGAGACACACACACACACACACACACACACACACACACACACACACACTTGTTAGGGTCCTCCTGTAATGATGATGTTCTGCCACGGCTCTAGGGACGGCACTATATATACCTAGCAAACACACATGCAAAAGTGTCATTTCCACCTAAAATGATTGATGAACAGAAAGGTCACTTGACCTACAGATGCACCACACCACACACACACACGCACACACACACACACACCCCATCACACACACACACACACACACCCCATCACACCACATACACACTCACACACACACACACACACCCCATCACACACACACAGCCCATCACACACACACACACACACACACACACACCCCATCACAGACACACACACACACACAGCCCATCACACACACACACACACACACACACCACATACACACACACACCCCATCATATACACACACACACACACACCCCATCATATACACACACACACACACACCCCATCACACACACACACACCCCATCACACACACACACACACACACACACCCCCCATCACATACACACACACACCCCATCATATACACACACACGCACACACACGCACACACACCCCATCACACACACACACACACCCCATCACATACACACACACACACCCCATCATATACACACACACACACACACCCCATACACACACACACCCCATCATACACACACACACACACACACCCCATCACACACACACACACCCCATCACACACACACACACACACACACACACACCCCCCATCACATACACACACACACCCCATCATATACACACACACGCACACACACCCCATCACACACACACACACCCCCCATCACATACACACACACACCCCATCATTTACACACACACACACACACACACCCCATCACACACACACACACAGCCCATCACACACATTTACCCGTCCGATCTCCGACGTCCATGAGACGATGATGGTGTTGGGGACCGTGGTGGAGAGGCGCACCAGTGAGGTGATGTTGATGGCTCTGCTCGGACGCTTTGGTTCCACGCCGCTTTTGGTGGGGGGAAGGTAACCCTGGGGGGGGGGGGTGGGGTAAACGCACCGTCAGTGGACACTAGCTGTGTACGGTGACCTGCCTGTAGTATTTGTTATGCTATGACTCACTCCACTATGTTTCAGAATGTAATCAGAAGGTTGCTAGTTTGATTCCCTGTCGAAGTGTCCTTGAGCAAGACACTGAACCCCTAATTGCTCCTGATGTGCGGTGTGCCATCAGTGTAAAATGTAAATTGTGTATACATCCTTGTAAGTCGCTTTGGATAAAAGCGTCTGCTAAATGACGAGATGTAAATGTAAATGTTCTCAATAGGGCAGTGGCAGTAGCAATGGCACTGAACCATTTCCCCCAGCAGGGGGCAGCACAACTGGACTAATACGATTCTCAATGACTAAAAAACACTAGTTAGGACAAGTTAGGACTGCCGTGGTACCTGACACAACTCCACCTATGGTGCTTACATGTCTGTCCAGATCAGTGTGGGAAACTGGTGTGTGTGTGTGTGTGTGTGTGTGTGTGTGTGTAGGGGAGGGTATCTGACAAAGCTCCACCTATGGTGCTTACATGTCTGTCCAGATCAGTGTGGGAAACTACGGCTGGTTTTTGAGACAGAGCTGCCCTGACGAGGCACTACTGGAGTTTGACTGTAGGGAACATACCGGAAGGTTGCATGGCTTGCCGTTCACTTTGACGCAGAGGTTGGGAGGGAAGTGGTCTTCCTGAGGGCAACTCGTCTCCGACAGACAAAACCTGCGAGAGATGGAGGGAGGGAGAGGGAGAAAAGAAGAGAGAGAGAGAGAGAGAGAGAGAGAGAGAGTGTTAAAGGTGTCAAACCTTCCCATGTTTGAACACACAAAGCCTTGTAAAAGTGCAGAAGGGTGATGCTTTATTTATCATCGCTAGTGTGCCAGAGAACACAGCGTCCCAGAGAAGCCAGGCATCCTATAGAAATACACAACAACAACAACAACAACAACCCTTTCAATATGACCTCCAATGCATCTATACAGTGAGTGAGGGACCTGAATGGACTACATGTTGGGAACACTCTGAAGGCTACACGGTGAATAGGTGGCACACTCTGAAGGCTACACGGTGAATAGGTGGCACACTCTGAAGGCTACACGGTGAATAGGTGGCACACTCTGAAGGCTACACGGTAAGTAGGTGGCACACTCTGAAGGCTACACGGTAAATAGGTGGCACACTCTGAAGGCTACACGGTAAATAGGTGGCACACTTTGAAGGCTACACGGTAAATAGGTGGCACACTCTGAAGGCTACACGGTAAGTAGGTGGCACACTCTGAAGGCTACACGGTAAGTAGGTGGCACACTCTGAAGGCTACACGGTAAATAGGTGGCACACTCTGAAGGCTACACGGTAAGTAGGTGGCACACTCTGAAGGCTACACGGTAAGTAGGTGGCACACTTTGAAGGCTACACGGTAAGTAGGTGGCACACTCTGAAGGCTACACGGTAAGTAGGTGGCACACTCTGAAGGCTACACGGTAAGTAGGTGGCACACTCTGAAGGCTACACGGTAAATAGGTGGCACACTCTGAAGGCTACACGGTAAGTAGGTGGCACACTCTGAAGGCTACACGGTAAGTAGGTGGCACACTTTGAAGGCTACACGGTAAGTAGGTGGCACACTCTGAAGGCTACACGGTAAATAGGTGGCACACTCTGAAGGCTACACGGTAAGTAGGTGGCACACTCTGAAGGCTACACGGTAAATAGGTGGCACACTCTGAAGGCTACACGGTAAATAGGTGGCACACTCTGAAGGCTACACGGTAAGTAGGTGGCACACTCTGAAGGCTACACGGTAAATAGGTGGCACAACTGGCAGACATTGCAGCCAGACAGAACACATTAGGTGTTTGGTACATGAGCACATTATGTAAGCTAGTCTTGCTTTCTTTCCTGCTGAGATGGGGCGGGGGTGGGGGTGAGGGATATGCACTAACATAGAGGGTCTGTTGGGGGGGGTTTGTCAAACAAACTAAAGGCAGATGCAGCATAGAGAAGGTCTTACCTTAGCTGAACCTGAACTGAGAAATCACACTTGGTCCCCGAGATGTCCCTATGGAGGGAGGAGGAGGAATGTTTGTGAGAGAGAGAGAGAAAGAGAGAGAGAGAGAGGAGGGGGAAAGAGAGAGAGGAGGGGGAAAGAGAGAAGATGGAGGGAGAAAGAGAGAGGGAAGAGGAATGGGGAAAGAGAGGGAGGGAGGAGAGAGAGGGAGAAGGGAGGAAGGGGAGAGAGAGAGAAAGAGAGAGAAAGAGAGAGAAGGGAGGAGGGAAGAGAGAGAGAGAGAGAGAAGAGTCAGGTTTCTAGCCAGCCTTGTCATAAATGAGGCATATTTGTAAAAACATTGCAGACAGATTGGGATGTGGAATGTGAGAGGGTTTTCTCCTAAGCAGTGTCCTTTCCTCCATTCACACACAGGCAGGTGGAGGAGGCTGGAGCAGATTTAGATCAGCTCCTCCATCACTATAAGAGCTCTACAGCACACACACACACACACACACACACACACACACACACACACACACACACCATCTCCTCCATCACTACAAGAGCCCTACAGCCCAACCACACTCACACACACACACACACACTCACACACACACACACACACACACACACACACACACACACACAAACACACACACACCATCTCCTCCATCACTACAAGAGCTCTACAGCCCAACCACACTCACACACACACACACACACACCCACAACCACCATCTCCTCCATCACTACAAGAGCTCTACAGCCCAACCACACTCACACACACACACACACACACACACACACACACACACACACACAACCACCATCTCCTCCATCACTACAAGAGCTCTACAGCCCAACCACTGCGGGGGAGGGGGCTTACACACCCATGACGCAAAGGAAAGGTCAGGTGATACTTTAACATAAGGCGTGGGGGGTGGGGGGTTACAGCCAGTGAATCCTTGACACACACACACACACACACACAAACACACACACACAGATATGCAGAGACACACACACACACACACACACACACACACACACACACGAACGAAAGCACGCACGAACAGACAGGTATGCAGAGACACACACACACACACACACACACAGGCGCAAACACACAGACACAGTACTCACATGGAACTGCTGATCTGTTGAACCTGTTGGGGAGTCAGAGCGAAAGCGAAACACGTCTCCTGAAAACGCTGGTTACTGTCTGTGGCTGTTCCGGAGAGAGGGATGGAGAGAGAAAGAGAAAAGAGAGAGAGAGAGAGAGAGAGAGAGAGAGAGAGAGAGAGAGAAAAGAGAAAGTCAGAAAGTGAAAGAGAGATAAAAAGAAAGAAAGAAAGAAAGAAAACAAAACTAAATGTTAAGTCATTTGAACTCAGTTACATTTCAAAGTAGTTGTCACTTAAGTTCAAGAACGTTACCAAAATCTCAGACAGAAAACCTGTGGGACCTGACTACAGCATAACAGCTGCATGTGTGTGTGTGTGTGTGTGTGTGTGTGTGTGTGTGTGTGTGTGTGTGTGTGTGTGTGTGTGTGTGTGAGTAAATGCCCAAGCAGTCCTCTGCTCCATCCCTTTGTGTGACTCCAGCAGTGGGTCCTTGTCTTGGTGTGTGTGTGTGTGTGGGGAGTAGGGTACAAGCAGACATTGTGTGTGTTGGTGTGTTGATGGGGGAGTGTGTAGCTGCTGGGGGCTGCTATTCCTGAAAACCAGACACTCGTCCCTTTCAAGAGACGGTGTTCACTCCACATGCACTATGTCCGCCTGGCTCCCTCTTCCCCTTTCTATTTCTCTCTCTCTGTCTCTCTCCCTCTCTCTCTCTCTCTCTGCCTCTCTCTCTCTCTGTCCCTCTCTCCCTGCCTCTCTCTCTCTCCCTTTCCCTCTCTCTCTCTCTGCCTCTCTCTCTCTCTGCCTCTCTCTCTCTCTGCCTCGCTCTCTCTCTGCCTCGCTCTCTCTCTCTCTGCCTCTCTCTCTCTCTCTCTCTCTCTCTCTCTCTCTGTCTCTCCCTGCCTCTCTCTCTGCCTAGCTCTCTCTCTCTCTCTGCCTCTCTCTCTCTGCCTCTGTCTCGCTCTGCCTCTGTCTCTCTCTGCCTCTGCCTCTCTCTCCCTGTCTCACTCTCTCTCTCTCTCTCTGTCTCTTTCTCTCTCTGAATAATCGTCCGCTCTATAAATAGCTCCTGGAAGGTTGCACAATCCAATCCTGCTTAAGCCTGGCCCAGCCCAGCGACAGCCTGAGGGAAGCAAACCTGAGTGCAGCACACACACTCTCACACTCTCACACTCTCACACTCACACACTCACACACTCTCACACTCACACACTCACACACTCACACACTCACACACTCACTCACACACTCACACACTCACACACTCACACTCAGACACACACACTCAGACACACACACTCTCACACTCACACACTCACACACACACACTCACACTCACACTCAGACACTCACACTCACACATGGTGAAAAGCCAAGGCCAGAGGTTTAGACAGTAGTGAGATGAAGGCCTGTTTGATGTAACTGAAGCCTGCTGGACAGTTAGTAATAAGCATTAGTATGCGAGCACACACAGAGAACTCCAGGAGTGTGTGTGAGTGAGTGGAGGGGGGTACTGACAGGAGTGTGTGTGTGTGTGTGTGTGTGTGTGTGTGTGTGTGTGTAGGTGGGTTTTACGCAGGGTCGTTAGAACACCATCACCCCCTTCCCACACAGGTCCCACGCCATCCTCTGGGCTTCATAATGTCTAGTGTCTAGGTTTAGGTGTTCAGGTAATCACACGTCTTGGGCAGACACAGAAGGTTACCTACACTTAAAGGGGCATGTGAAATCAGCACGTCTACCAGAAGCTTCTTCAGAAGGTTACCTACACTTAAAGGGGCATGTGAAATCAGCACGTCTACCAGAAGCTTCTTCAGAAGGTTACCTACACTTAAAGGGGCATGTGAAATCAGCACGTCTACCAGAAGCTTCTTTAAGAGGGCCAAGCATGGGGAAAAAAAGAAGAAGAAAAAAAACAAAAAGTCACCCCATGCTGAAGGACAGGTTAAACTACATGGGTCAGCACATAACATAAGGTCTTAGGATGGGGGTGTTTGTGTGTGTGTGTCTCTCTCTCTCTTTCTTTCTCTGTCTCTCTCTCTGTCTCTCTCTCTGTCTCTGTCTCTGTCTCTGTCTCTGTCTCTGTCTCTGTCTCTGTCTCTGTCTCTCTCTGTGTGTTTGTGTGTCTGACACTCTCTCTCTCTATGTGTGTGTGTGTGTCTCTCTCTCGCTCTCGGTCTGTGTGTGTGTGTGTGTGTGTGTGTGTGTGTGTGTGTGTGTGTGTGTGTGTGTGTGTGTGTGTTTCACAATACTTCCAGGGTAATGAAACAGGAGGTGAAGCAACTCCTCCGTGAGAAACACATAAACCAAAACACAAACAACCAAACACAAAAACACAAACACATAAACAAAAACACAAACACACAGCCTGAAGAAAAGAAAAACACTGAGATCCAGTGCAAACGGCTCCTTTCTTTCTTTTGTGCCTGATGGTCCAGAGAAGCCCTTAAGCTTAAAGATAAACCTCAGAAGAGGCTGCAGACACAGAGGGCGTAATGAAGAGAGAGAAAGAGAGGGGGAGAGAGAGAGAGAGAGGGAGGGAGA
>NC_137909.1:28646054-28651054 GCF_963457725.1 Sprattus sprattus
CAGTTAACCCAACAGGATATTACACCACAACATGTACTTACTCCCCAGCGGGGAGCTCACCGTCATGGTCGCTCGTTGTCACGCACAAAACAAACTGAAGCTATAAGAGGTCAAAGTACGGATGCAGTATCACTATGCCATTATTTATAGGTTTCTGTAGACTTTTAATATTAGTTTGTGATATTGTGATGTATCGTGGGATGTATCGTGGGATGTATCGTGGGATGTATCGTATCATGATTCACCATGATTTCCTCTACCTTCCTCTACCTCTCCTTATCTTTCCTCTTTGCCATCTCCTCGAACTAGTACTGAACTCGCACTCACAGTAGTTACATTCCTGCAATTTGTATTTCTTATGTAAAGTAGTATTTATTGTTACACTAGGTCTCTATTGCTCGTAGCATGATTGTTCTCTCCTTCGACGTCACTTTGGATAAAAGCATCTGCTAAATGACTAAATCATACAAAGTCTACATGCAAGGTACATTAAAGGCATTAAAGAAGTCCGGGATTCTGGCAAAAGGGTGTTATAAAGTGTTAAGTGATATTTGAGTCAAACAGCAAATCAAATGAAACCCCTCCCTGATCGTGTTGATTGGTTGATTATGGCTCGCTCCGAGCCCCGGTGTTTGTTTGCCATCTACAGCGCCAGGACGAGGCTTTTAGAATGTTTAGTTTTGAGACTACCTGTCCTAGGTTACATTAGATTGGCAGACACTACCTGTAAATAATAACGCATGAGTCTGGGTCCGTGTAAATAATAACAAATGAGTCTGGGTCACTGTAAATAATAACAAATGAGTCTGGGTCTCTGTAAATAATAACAAATGAGTCTGGGTCACTGTAAATAATAACGCATGAGTCTAGGTCCCTGTAGATGATAACACATGAGTCTGGGTCCCTATAAATAATAACGCATGAGTCTAGGTCCCTGTAGATGATAACAAATTAGTCTGGGTCCCTGTAAATAATAAGGCATGAGTCTGGGTCCCTGTAAATAATAATTCTGGGTCCCTTTAAATAATAACACGAGTCTGGGTCCCTGTAAATAATAATTCTGGGTCCCTTTAAATAATAACACGAGTCTGGGTCCCTGTAAATAATAAGTCTGGGTCCCTGTAAATAATAAGGCATGAGTCTGGGTCCCTGTAAATAATAAGTCTGGGTCCCTGTAAATAATAACACATGAGTCTGGGTCCCTGTAAATAATAAGTCTGGGTCCCTGTAAATAATAACACATGAGTCTGGGTCCCTGTAAATAATAACGCATTAGTCTGGGTCCCTGTAAATAATAACACATGAGTCTGGGTCCCTGTAAATAATAATTCTGGGTCCCTTTAAATAATAACACGAGTCTGGGTCCCTGTGCTCTCTGACTCAACCAGACTGGTGGGCTTGATGAGGTCGTCCAGCAGGTCGTGTGTGTGTGTGTGTGTGTGTGTGTGTGTGGGTGTGTGTGTGTGTGTGCCCTCTGACTCACCCAGACTGGTGGGCTTGATGAGGTCCTCCAGCAGGTCGTAGAAGGGCAGCCTCTGCATCTTGACGTCGGGGTGGAGAGGGTGCATGGCGGCGGACAGGTGCGGCAGGCCGCTGAGCTCGTGCTTGGGGCCCAGCAGGGAGACGGGCAGCAGGGGCGAGGGGGCGCCGTGCCCGTCGAAGGCCATCTGTGCCAGGCCGGGGGGCAGGGAGCCGGGGGCGGCCGCAGGGCTCGGCACGACGACGGTGGAGCCGGGGGCGAGTCGCACGCTGGGCAGCGCCAGGTCCACGGGCGACACCAGCTTGGAGGGGAAACGGCGGCGGTACAGCTCCTTGATCTTCACCTGGGCGACACACACACACACACACACACACACACACACACACACACACACACAGGGGGTAGAGAAGGCGTTTAGTAATCACAAGGTGTGAGTGTGTGTGTGTGTGTGTGTGTGTCTATAAACACAAGTTCACTTTTCACTAGTGTGCCTCAGGTCATCACATTATGCTACTGGGGCGACAGTGGTACAGGAGGTAGAGAAGTCGTTTAGCCGTTTAGTAATCACAAGGTCGCTAGTTCGATTCCCTGTCGAAGTGTCCTTGAGCAAGCCACTGAACCCCAAATTGCTCCTGATGTGCAGTGTGCCATCAGTGGAAATGTTAAATAAATGTGTATACATCCTTGTCAGTCGCTTTGGATAAAAGCGTATGCTAAATGACTAAATGACTAAATGTCCGCTAAATGACTAAATGTAATATAAATGACTTAATGTATTCGAAATGACTAAATGTAATCTAAATGACTAAATGTCCGCTAAATGACTAAATGTAAACTATTTGACTAAATGTATTCTAAATGACTTAATGTATTCTAAATGACTAAATGTAATATAAATGACTAAATGTAAACAAAATGACTAAATGTAATCTAAATGACTAAATGTATTCTAAATGACTAAATGTATTCTACATGACTAAATGTAAACAAAATGACTAAATGTATTCTAAATGACTAAATGTAATATAAATGACTAAATGTAAACAAAATGACTAAATGTAATCTAAATGACTAAATGTATTCTAAATGACTAAATGTAATCTACATGACTAAATGTAATCTACATGTTCACCTGCACCGCGGGGCTGCAGCCAGGCCTCAGGAGGTGCAGTGCCTTGGTGAGCAGCTCGTGTTTGCGTCCGTGTTTGTTGCGTCCCGCGTAGCTAAGTAGTACCTGCAACTCTGAAACTCGCAGGCTCATTACCATTTGCTGTTTGAGAGACAAAAGAGCTTTAGATGCATCATCTGCTAAGTGGCTAGCTACATACTAATGATAGAAGCATACAGTGATGCTCATATCAGGGCCATTAATGATACAAGTTGTTATGAAGCTGCTTAGCCTTAGGAACCACTGGTCATGTCAGCAGTGGTTGTTTTATCGTTAAAAAGTGTGTCTAATCATCAGACATTAAGCAATATTATAAAGTTGTTTAAATCTCTCTTCCTGTAGCTAATGCTAGCTAGCATTATATGCTTGTTAGTTTACCAGCTAACGTTAGCTGTAGTGTTAGGCCACATTCACCAGCCAACTGTCGTCACATGATCATACGCTGTTATGAAAATCTTGAAAAACATTCTCCTCCTAATGAATACATACTTGCCATTACAAGTAACGTTTTTTTCTGAATTCTCTGCAGTACATATAATATACCTTCTCTAAGCCTTAGGAAAAGGAAAACGTCAGTGTTTGACTTAGTGGCTAAATAAATACTAACATTAATGTTAGAAGCATACAGTGATATTCATGTCAAGGCCATTAATGATAAAAGCATACAGTGATGTTCATATCAGGGCCATTTCTGCTTTAAAAGTTGTTATGACGCTTCTTAGGAAAAAAGGAAAACGTCAGTGTGTGACACACACACACACATACACAAATCATCAGAATGTGACGCACACATACACCCAAATCATCAGTATGTGACACACACATACACACAAACACACAAATCCTGAGCAAACATGACCAGGCAAGCATCCCAAGAGCATGTTTACAGTGCAAACACAGCCTGTACCCACACAGACACACACACACACACACACACACACTCTTAAACAGGCAATTTATCACAGAAACATAAGTAGACACAACACTCCTACTGAATCTTTTTGCGGAAAACTCCGGAAGGATGACAATCATTTACCCCACTCACTTATTTCACACACACACACACACATAGAGGGACGGAGGGGGCGAGAGAGAGAGAGGATCCAGGGTTCACCCACAGCAAACGTTGAGTCACACACACACACACACACACACACACACACACCCTATGCAGGCTCACTGGTGAGATGAGTCCAAATGAGACGAGACAGACGGAGGTGAGATGAGACGAGACGAGGGGCAGAAAGTGCAGGCTCACTGACGACGAGGGCGGCCGCAGTAAGTGCGTGTGTGTGTGTGTGTGTGTGTGTGTGTGTGTGTGTGTGTGCAGCCTAGGGGCGGTTGTGGTTACAGTGATGACGGGTTTAGTCAGATCACAACAGCCAACCATGCGTCTTCAATTTCCACGGCGATGATTTATGTGCGAGAAGTTTATACGAGTGTGAGAAAAAGAAGCTCCTGGGGTTTGTCAGTTAGTGCTCATGCACACAGGCGTAAACACACACACACACACACACACAAACACACACACACACACACTACCGTTGGGTTTGAATAATTCTACACTATTTGCACGTCTACGTCCTCCAGAGACACGTCACACACACACACACTGACACACACACAGACTGACACACACACAGACACACACACACACACACACACACACAGACACACACACACACACACACACACACACGTAGACACGTCGTCCCGTTTCTTAGAAATGAATGCAGGTGAATAAGTGTCCTTGCCAAAACACACTTCACGGTTAGTGCCATGAAGGGAACAGAATCATCGCTTTGCGATACACTCCCTTAGAAATAATGTCCTGAGGCATTTCACACGGGTTTACACAGGTTCACACACACAACTGTGTTAAACTACTACTAGCCATAATCACAAGTACGTCTGATAACATTCTAGAACATTTTCCCATCCGTTTCGCTGACTCATGCGGAATTAGGCTAAGTAAAGACTGCGAGCGACAAAGTGATGAAAACACATTTTTTGATGAAAACACAACAACAACAGTGAGTTCCAGACAAACATTAACTGAGCAGGATCCCCTTGCAGTGGAACAACAAGGTCCTGTTTTGAGCATGGGGCCAACCGTAATAAACCTGAGCAGCCCGGCTCGGCCTGGCCAGAGACTCACAGAGGTGGACACATTTCCTGGAGCAAGCAGATGATGTCTACGAGATCCACTGTCAAAGGCAGCTTGGTACACAAGACACTGCCGAGAACACAGCCATGTCTCTGAGACACTGCCGACTCCGAGATTACAGCCATGTGTGTGAGACACTGCGGGGATTACTGCCATGTGTGTGAGACACTGCAGAGATTACAGCC
>NC_137909.1:28661054-28688554 GCF_963457725.1 Sprattus sprattus
GATATCTGCCTGGAAACCTGGAAAGGTTTTTTCTTCCATTTTTTAGGGGCTGTATCTAACACACTTCCCTGTGAAATGTGCCAAACGGAAAAGAACCCTGTAGACCAAATCCGTCCATCACATTGATTCATCCTCCACCCAAATAAATACATAAACAAACAAACAAACAAACAAACAGGTGTTTTGCGGTGGGGAACCCATGGTGGATTTGACAGGGAATGTCCCCAGAGGGATGGCTGCTTCCCCCTCGCGTGGGCAGATACGCCGCCGTGACATCATGGCTAGAGACGACAGCGAGGAGAGATCTCACACCACAACGCAAAGCAGGAGGTTGGCATTATCAAAGCTGGGTTAATTACTGGCTTGAGTGCTCACACACACACACACACACACACACACACACACACACACACACACACACACACACACACACACACACACACACACACACACACACACACACACACACACACACACACACACACACACACACACTCAACACACACACATACACACAGACACACACACACACACACACACACACACACACACACACACACACACACACACACACACACACACACACACACACACACACACACACACACAGACACACACAGACACACACAGACACACACCACGTGCGAATACTCTCCAGACAAAGCCGCAACTCAGAAAACTGCAAAAGCCTTGTTGGAGGTGCAGCTCAACGTTTTACGTTACGTGAAATGACTAAGTCTGACAATTGCACGTCCTGAAGCAATGCCCAAAACGCCTCCAGCTGTGGTTCGGTTGTTAAGGTGGGTGGTTCACACCAAGGCCAAATTAGATGTGCTAAATATAGGCTGACAGTAAGGCTCTATTCAGTCCTTCGGTCTAACTCTGCATTCACTATCTCCATCAAATGAAAATAGCTATGAAAAGACCTGAAGTCGTGAGGGGCTGATGCATGTTCATGCTGTATAGTGCAGACAGAGCAACAACCCAGGCTTAAACCATCCGTCCCATCCAATAAACAAGCGACCGTCCTCACACCATACATTCCTTCAGATGTCTAGTTATGCAAGCAATTTCACTTTTGCTTGCTGTGTGTGTGTGTGTGTGTGTGTGTGTGTGTGTGTGTGTTGCTATGAGGAAGTGCTGATCTCCACAGGAGTCTAATCTGGTGGGTGAAGACTCATAACAAACTTCCCCTCAGAGAGAGGGATCCAGTCGATTGGCCGATAGAAGGAGAGCAGCTCGACATTAGATTGTCTCTCCAAGAGGACAACGTGTCCTTAACGGGGCTCACAAACAAATGTCTAGGGCTGATGGTTTCCTAGCAGCCAGAGTTGTTCATCGCGTCACAAAATCACTGGAGAATAGTAGCCCAGGCCCAAGACAAGACAGTATATGATTAATCTAAACACTGTTGAACCACAGAATACTTGAACTGAACCTGAACGGAGCACTTCAGTCAGTGTTGCAAAGGGATGTCGGCCGCACACATGAGTCTATTGCACATAAGAAGAACTTGTACATAAGAAGCCTATGAGTTTTTTGGTTTTGTTTATTTTGTATTTCTACTCTCCGTCCTTGGTAACTCTACTAATATTGCCTAATTGTACTGTGTCTAAAAAGAGAGAGATGACTTTCTTATAATTAAGGAGCTGCTGTTACTACGTCAGAGTTTAAAAAAAAAAAAAAAAAGTGTTGTTCCATACAGATGACTCATAAACAGGTGTCACATAACTAACCCTATGTCATTATGACAAACGACACACAAACAGCCTTAAGCAGTCTAAAGCACATTGATTAAACAGCGTTATCAATAGCCAGGCAACGAGATACAGCGTAAAGTATTATAGAAAGAACCTAACCTAGTAAATCAGGACTGTGAAGGTCTGTGAAGCAAACATTATGTTACAACCCTGAAGACGACTTTTTTTACTTTAGCACTGGGTTTTCATTAGGAGTTCTTCTACAGTCACATTTAAACACAATATTAGATTTTAAAAGCGCAGCTACAACACCTTCAACTTAAAACTAACATAACAAACAAGGACAGGGTAGAGATGCTGTGTCAGTAAGTCTGTGTGTAGACACTATGCATAACAAACCTGCGGTCGACACTTAAGCACGACACAAGTGGACAAAAGGCATTACCATAAAATAGGCCTTATTGTTTTACGCTACATCCTTGAATACAGACAATGTGTGAAAAGGGGCATTTTCACATAGAACATCTCACCATTCACACCATGGGCATAAAAGTTAGGCTAATCGCTAATGTAACATTATGGCAGAAGACAACAACTCATTGTAATACAATATCCTCTTGGTACAGTGCGGTCTATCGCTATGTCAATAATAAGGCAGGTTTTTAAAAGCAAAAACATCTCCTTGGTTAACTAGAATTGTCAAGTTGATAGTGCTTTGTACGTTAGGCCGGTGTTAACAAACCTGAACAACTGATCTCACTTTCCCACCACAAAGAGGAACTTAGACAACTGAAACCTCACACATTTAGCACTGCTGCTGAGGCGAATGGATGGTAATGACAGTAACAGAAACAGAAACCTGCGTCAGGTTGGCATAGGAGTTTAGCTTAACTCTACCAGCCTTAGTACAATAAAGCATAACCCTGCATATAAGCAAACGCAAACCAAAAACCAGCACAAGTAGGACCCAACGCTTTTTCTTCTTCATTCACTTTCATCGTAGCAGCTACTAGCAGATACTACTGCCCTGACTAAACCATATATTTTCAACATTTACTCCAAATTCCGGTAAAAACAGCAACCATCTCGCCACAAAAGACTGTTTAACACACGGCTCACTATGGAGGACATAGACAGCGTAATCCTCTTGTCAACAGAACAGCATGCTCAGCTTTCGCCAGTAATATGGTAGCGTTAGGCAAAAGGTAAATAAATGTATCTAGGAACCACCCTTAAGATCGAATCACATTCGTCTAACGATGGATGCCGACATCAATAAAAATATACCCGGCTGCTGGACAAAACATTGCATATCAAATATGAATATCGTCTTCTATCACAAGTCAGGATCACACTCAGCACTTCGTGACAGAGACAGAACTAACGTTCGCTAACAACATCAAACACCTTGCACTACAGTGATTGGTCATGTCAAGTGAATCTGTAACTTCAGTTCTGTAATGTGTAACTGAGCCGATATTTCTCAATTTATTTGAGGACTAACAAGCTACCCAGCTGACTAGCCTACGCACCACCTACGAGCTACTAAGCTAACTGTCTAGAAAAGGTAACAATATCTATAATATAGACTTTCATACGCCCCATATACCTTCTTTCATTATGACAAGCGAATGATTCATGACAATGAACCGCACACTGAACCATTGTATATTCAATAACTTTAATGCTATTTAAGAATACTAAGAAGTTGGGGACTTGCTTAAACAAATAGCTGGGTTGCAAGCTGGTTGGCTAGCCCCAGTGCCTACCAGGGTTAGTTAGCTACCTAGCTACACAGCTAAGCTTCCTCAGTTAGCAAAAGCTAGCTGGCAAGCGACAGCCGACTCAACATCACAACAATAACAATGACCTCCCATGCTGTGAGTGGAACTGTTCAAAATATATTTCTGGCGCCTTACCAGAGTATCAACTGTTTTAAAGAACACCTGGAGGATTTTAGATACCACCAAGCAGACAATAGAATGACATTAAGTGATTGTATCAATAGCAATTTCGGGCTGCGCTTTACCTTCAGTTCCCCACTCTCCGCCATCTTGTTACTCTTGGCGCAGGCGTGATCAGCCCACAGCACGTGAAGGCATGCTAACGTGCTCGCGCACATATTCAAAAGAAGCGCCTTAATTTGAACAAGCAAAAGGCTTTATGCCTACGTGCACACGGAGTCTGTGTATGCAGGCTTTTATCACCATAAACTCATCATGGTACTGTTTATAAAAATAAATGTCAAGCATAGTAAGTGAGAAATGAATTACCAACCATCAAGCTTTATTAGAATGAGTTCTATATTGACTAAATCATTTGCTGAATTGGCAGTTACCAATTCATTCGGAAAAAGTGGGCCTGGCAGAGCGAGGATTAATACAATAATGTGAATGGAGATGGCAGCTTTATGCTGCGCTGCGTTCATGACACATCGGTAATTGGGTAAGTACAAGCTCAGACTTGGACAAAAAAATGAATGCTTCAAAGGTCATGCACGCGGATGTTGCTGCTGGCATCTATATCGTTTTCCAAGTTCATTAGGTGAACGCATGTTTTTCAGAAGCCTAAAGTTCCCAAAGATTACCACAGTCTTGAACACACCATTACAGCCTACTAATTGATTTGTCTGCCACATAAATTAGTCTATTTTTTTTATTCGGAAGAACGTAATGTCTGAATTAACAGTAGAGGTGGTTTGGTGTCAGGGGGACGACTATAAGCCCAGTTTAGCTTAAACTTGATGACTGATGATTTAACATGATAACTAACTTTATTTTTGTACTGCTATATTTTGTCTCCCTAACATCAGTGTCACATGGTGCAGCTAGCCTTGCTTGCAGAACCAACACACATTCACTGCGTTCAATGTGGTCTGGAAAATGTCCCTTTTTTCCCTCTAGGCTCAGTGCATGGCTAATGAGTGTGATGCCATGGTGGACTGAATGTGATTAGATCATGTCACAAACAGCTCAGAGGACTGCAAGGCAAAGATAGAGCCTTGTTGCCTTGTAAGGACACAGCCAAACCCAGAACAGAACCAGAACAGGGCCTTATTACAGCCAACCAGGACCAGAACAGGGCCCTATCACAGCCAAACCCAGAACAGAGCCCCATCACAGCCAAACCCAGAACAGAGCCCTATCACAGCCAAACCCAGAACAGAGCCCTATCACAGCCAAACCCAGAACAGAGCCCTATCACAGCCAAACCCAGAACAGAGCCCTATCACAGCCAAACCCAGAACAGGGGCCTATCACAGCCAAACCCAGAACAGAGCCCTATCACAGCCAAACGCAGAACAGGGCCCTATCACAGCCAAACCCAGAACAGAGCCCTATCACAGCCAAACCCAGTGGAGATGAGAGATGAGCCTCCATCTTTTCCTTCATTATGAGCCTGTGTGACTGTCCACTTGTGCCACCACCTTATTCACATGACCTGACAAAATCTTCTAACAGAAACAAATACTAATTGACTGATTTCATAGGAAATTATCTGAATCCGGACCTGTAGCACAGCTCCCTAAATGACCAAACAGCTGGGTTAATACCCACCTATCTCTATGGAACATTTTAAGATTATAATCTGTACAGATTTTTTTTTTTTTTAAATTTATTTTTGATCGATAGTTGAAGTGAAGAGTGGGACAGGGAATGAGAGGGAGAAGAGGTGGGGAGTGGACAGGAGAAATGACATCGGGCCAGAATCGAACCTGTGTCCTCCATGGGCATCAAGCCTGAATGTGGTCGGGGCTACTGGTTGCGCCACAGTTAGATTTTGGTTCCTATTTCTCCAAGGACACTGTCTGTTCCCCTGTGTAGAAATATGATGACGTATGAAACAGTGATAGGAAAAGCCCTTCTCCGCAAGTTCAAGGGATTGATTACTTAGGTACGTGACGTATGAAACCCAAGCCGCCTGATTCCCTGTTTTTGGTACACTGCATTTCCAAGGTGGAAATATTCAGCCATGGCGTTGACTGCTTATTCCGTTCATGATATGTTGTGTATCATGTAAAAAACACTGTAGGACATACTAACAAGGTTCAAAACTTTGAGGACGGAGGGTCTTTAAAGTAACACTATGCAGCAATTTGACACTTTTTGAGGTATGGTTTTATAGGCAGCTAGTTTTGGTACCATCCTCAAATTCATTTTGATAACATATGGTCATGTGAAGGACAGATAAACACCTGTGTCTTTCTCACTAGCTATCCAGGATATGCCCTATGTAGTTCTGTGTTCCGGGATAGAACACCCTGCAAAAAATGGAAGAAAAGCTTTCACAGCATGATATTGCTATACTGCCAAAGGACATCAGCTAGTGTGTTGGCACGCTTCTATCGGTGTCAACTGGGCTGTTGGTGGTGTGTGCAAGGTTTTTGCATGCCTTTTAGGTAGTAAGCTTGCTAGTTTAGTAACAGAACTCCTTATAGATAGATAAATTGATTCTTTTTTAATCCTGAGGGAAATGTAGGTCATCCAGTAGCAAAAATCACATACATATAGGGAGAACATGTTCACAAGGAGTGGGGTGTTTACAAGTACAGGAATAAATCTGACCCTATAGAAGGGTGTGCATTGGTTGCGACAGTGTTGATGTCCACGGGGAAAGTGTTCTTGTGCTGCAAGTGTGAATAGTGCAAAGAGATAGTGTTCATGTGCTTGTGTGGATAGTGCAAAGATAGAGTTCTTGTGTTTGTTGTTGTGTGTGGATAGTGCAAAGAGATATAAGTATTAAAGTCTGTGCAAGGGGCTAGTATAGCCAGTAAAGGGATGGACAGTGGGGTGGAATATAATGAGATGAGAAGAGAAGGGGATTGTTGCTTCTTTAAAGCAGTTGCTAGTACTGCAGTGTGTTGGGGCTGCTTTAAAGCTAGTTGCTAGTACTGCAGTGTGTTGGGGCTGCTTTAAAGCTAGTTGCTGGTACTGCAGTGTGTTGGGGCTGCTTTAAAGCACTTGCTAGTATTGCAGTGTGTTGGGGCTGCTTTAAAGCACTTGCTAGTACTGCAGTGTGTTGGGGGTGGCTAACAGAACTTGTTGTTGTTGCTTTAAAGCACTTGCTAGTACTGCAGTGTGTTGGGGGTGCTTTAAAGCACTTGCTAGTACTGCAGTGTGTTGGGGGTGGCTAACAGAACTTGTTGTTGTTGCTTTAAAGCACTTGCTAGTACTGCAGTGTGTTGGGGGTGCTTTAAAACACTTGCTAGTACTGCAGTGTGTTGGGGCTGCTTTAAAGCAGCTGCTAGTACTGCAGTGTGTTGGGGCTGCTTTAAAGCAGCTGCTAGTACTGCAGTGTGTTGGGGGTGCTTTAAAACACTTGCTAGTACTGCAGTGTGTTGGGGCTGCTTTAAAGCAGCTGCTAGTACTGCAGTGTGTTGGGGGTGCTTTAAAGCAGCTGCTAGTACTGCAGTGTGTTGGGGGTGCTTTAAAACACTTGCTAGTACTGCAGTGTGTTGGGGGTGCTTTAAAGCACTTGCTAGTACTGCAGTGTGTTGGGGGTGGCTAACAGAACTTGTTGTTGTTGCTTTAAAGCACTTGCTAGTACTGCAGTGTGTTGGGGGTGCTTTAAAACACTTGCTAGTACTGCAGTGTGTTGGGGCTGCTTTAAAGCAGCTGCTAGTACTGCAGTGTGTTGGGGGTGCTTTAAAACACTTGCTAGTACTGCAGTGTGTTGGGGCTGCTTTAAAGCAGCTGCTAGTACTGCAGTGTGTTGGGGGTGCTTTAAAGCAGCTGCTAGTACTGCAGTGTGTTGGGGCTGCTTTAAAGCAGCTGCTAGTACTGCAGTGTGTTGGGGCTGCTTTAAAGCAGCTGCTAGTACTGCAGTGTGTTGGGGCTGCTTTAAAGCAGCTGCTAGTACTGCAGTGTGTTGGGGCTGCTTTAAAACACTTGCTAGTACTGCAGTGTGTTGGGGCTGCTTTAAAGCAGCTGCTAGTACTGCAGTGTGTTGGGGGTGCTTTAAAGCTAGTTGCTAGCACTGCAGTGTGTTGGGGGTGGGTCAACAGAACCTCTGGGTGAGAGACTGTTGCATGGCTACCCAGCATGCATTGGGTGTTGTGTTGTTATGTTGCCTGTGCTGAAGCGGTCAGGTTGTGTATCCCTTGTGTGTATCACTTTTGTGTTTAGTCGAAGTGTGAATGATTGTTTTCATCTTTTATATCTGAAATCTTGTCGTCTGTGTGTTATGGTGTTAAATAACGGTGCTAGTCGTGTGAATGTATGTTAGTTTTATGTTACATGTCCGGCGTTAATGTGTCGGAACAGGTGGCCTGATCCACTGCAGTCCCCATCCCCATGGTCACTTGTGAGCGCCACGATGTGGAGGAAAAGATAACTGCAGGTAACTGTTGCTGGCCAGAGAAGTGAACATCCGTTCTGGTCGGCTGACCTGACATCTGGACCTGTTGGACAGGTGGGGGGCCAAAGTGGGTGTGCCCATGGGTGCCTGTTTCTGACCTCCACATAATCACTGCTCAAAGAAGGTCCGCCGTGTCACCGCCGCCAGCAGAGGGTCCACCGCATCACCGGTGCTAGCCAGAGTGTCGTCTGCGTCGCCGCCACCAGCCAGAGGGTCATACCACCCAAAAACCAAGCACCACTACTTCCAGTGGCCCAGCCCCCCCAACACCAGGCCCCTATACTTAAGTGGCCCAGACCCAACACCTTAGGAACTTTCTGGAGAAGCGGTTTTCCTGCCCTTCACTGTTCCACGAGCCTCTGTGGCTGCCAAGGCTTGTGAGTGTGCTGGAGGCGACCCTGTCCTGATCTTACTCCTAACACCTCGGGGACCTTGTTGTGGGTTTCTGGGGACAACTAGCCGTTTGGGGCGGGAGGTGTGGGTGACACCCAGTAGGTATAGCGTCCCAGCATGCATCGGTGTGGTGTTTGTGCTCTAGCGGTCATTGTTGTGTATCCCTTTTGTGTCGAAGTGTGTGTGTGGTCGTTTTTCTTTTTGTCTGTGTCATGCTGTGGATAGTCTATTATGTTAGTTTTATGCTATCTGTACGCCGTTAATGTGTTCGTTAACGTGAATGGTGACCTCCCCCCCTGTTGTGCCATAAGTGCGTGTGTGTGTAAGTGTGGTTTATTGTGTGACAGAATAAAAGTGTATGTGTAACTGTGGTTTAGAGTGTGTCAGAATAAAAGGCTTCCAGCCTAAACAAAAGCAATACTGCCAACTTGTCACTTCAAAAGAGCCCAAAGATCCTACACTACTTACAAGATTCTAACAAAGAAAGAGAAACTATCTATATAAGTAATCCTTTAAAGAAGCAGAAGCTATCATGTGAGCACTATTTGCTCTGTAGTGATGTTTCGATCACAAAGGCCCTGACCACCCTCAGCTTGATGCCTTTCTTCGCTCTTGTTGCTTGTGTCTCATGTGGGCATTGTACCGCAGAGGTAAAAAAAGCAGAAGTTACAGATCATAGCAGTGACTCATCCAGGACCAGGTTTCTCTTCTGCTTCTAGCTAGCCTTTGCAAACGCCACTGTGTGAGTTGCAGTGATTGGACCTATGGCTGGAAACCCCACTAACTTCAGATTTCTTATCACTGATCTCTGTTAACACAATAACATTGGAAACTGGAGATCTAGACTGAAAAAAAAATCACTTTAGTTTGGTAAATGTATGCATGGCATTGGATGGTAGAAATGTCAGAAAGACGCTTTATTCGAAAATGTTATAAGGAAGTGATCTCAACCTGTTACGTGGTTTCAGGACTACAGGTCCTCACCCACACCTCTCACTTGTGTTTTTCAGTATTAGTGTGTTGTGTTGATCTTAAAGGGGAGGTTTGTGTTGATCTTAAAGGTGAGGTTTGTGTTGATCTTAAAGGTGAGGTGTGTGTTGTGTTGATCTTAAAGGTGAGGTGTGTGTTGTGTTGATCTTAAAGGTGAGGTGTGTGTTGTGTTCATCTTAAAGGTGAGGTGTGTGTTGTGTTCATCTTAAAGGGGAGGTGTGTGTTGTGTTCATCTTAAAGGTGAGGTGTGTGTTGTGTTCATCTTAAAGGTGAGGTGTGTGTTGTGTTGATCTTAAAGGTGAGGTGTGTGTTGTGTTGATCTTAAAGGTGAGGTGTGTGTTGTGTTGATCTTAAAGGGGAGGTGTGTGTTGTGTTGATCTTAAAGGGGAGGTGTGTGTTGTGTTCATCTTAAAGGGGAGGTGTGTGTTGTGTTCATCTTAAAGGGGAGGTGTGTGTTGTGTTCATCTTAAAGGTGAGGTGTGTGTTGTGTTCATCTTAAAGGTGAGGTGTGTGTTGTGTTGATCTTAAAGGTGAGGTGTGTGTTGTGTTGATCTTAAAGGTGAGGTGTGTGTTGTGTTGATCTTAAAGGTGAGGTGTGTGTTGTGTTCATCTTAAAGGTGAGGTGTGTGTTGTGTTCATCTTAAAGGGGAGGTGTGTGTTGTGTTCATCTTAAAGGTGAGGTGTGTGTTGTGTTCATCTTAAAGGTGAGGTTTGTGTTCATCTTAAAGGTGAGGTTTGTGTTCATCTTAAAGGTGGGGTTTGTGTTGATCTTAAAGGTGAGGTTTGTGTTGATCTTAAAGGTGAGGTTTGTGTTGAGCTGGATGTTTTTTGTCTGCCTGTTCATGACGAGTTGGGCTGTTCCTCTGAGTTGGCTCCTCATAGAGATCTGGGACCAACTTCCTGTGTAATTAAAAATGTGTTGATTTAAAAGTTAAATTAATAACTTATTTTCAAGAACTGCTATTTTTCAATGAGTGAATGAGGTTTCAGATCTTTGTTATTCTAGGGCTTTGGGTCTTGAAATAGAATACAAATTAGTGGATGCAGCATTTCTGTGATAGTGTGATATTCAATATTCACCAGAAGGTGGCGATATAATACTGTTTACGATAGCACAGCATTGTGTTGGTTTTGCTTTTTCAGCTTTATGTTTGAGGACAAGTTGATTTGGTCTGATTTTCTGATTTGTGGATGGGATATCAGCAATAGTTTCAGGTTGCAGATTTCTCTCTCTCTATTTCTCTCTCTCCCTCTCTCTGCTACTTCTCTTAAAAAACAACTGCTAGCATACTTTTGGAACCTTTCATGTACATTCATGTACTGATATACTCTCGATAAACAAAAGAAATCGTTTTTACATTAAGAGGGTTATGTGTAGACCTACATGCGTACATTAGTAGCCTACTTCCAAATCGACGACCTAGATTGGTGCGACTGAAGAAGGCATTTCTATTATAGTGCGCAATTTAAAGATTGTACTGTAGATGTCGCTCTTGTATCGTTTTGGACCTGTAGCCTACAGGTGGCCGTTTGTTTAATTCACGGTTTTATTGGTGACCATTTTTTTTAATGTATGTACTATGTAGTCATTTTATTGATGGCGTCTATCAAAGAATGTTGTGTTCCACCTAAAACAACCATCAGTACCTAACATAGGGGGCCTCATTAAGACATTTTGACACAGTCGCTTGTCTTACAAGCGAGACAGCCTACAAATCCAAGCACATTGAATAACTGCGCCGCCGCCGCACATTCCTCAGGGCTGTGGAATGCCTGGAGTTGTCACTTTCTAAAGGTAAAAAGCCTGCTATGCTGAAAGGGTTTTAAAACCTACCTCTCTCACTTACTCTGGCTTCCATGAGAGGACTGGATTTCAGGCATTAACAGCTCATGACTTGTAGTTTGAAGCACTTAGGTAGCCTATTGTACACTCATAGCCTAGGAGAAGTTCCATTGATACCGAATGGCTTCATCGGTTGTCTCTCGGATCGCTCAGAAAGCCAAGTGCATTCCGCAAAAACGCACGTATGAAATCTCCACTGACTGAGTAAATTGGGCTAAAAGTGGATATTCTGTGAGGTATGCCTTTTGTCATTGTGCCAGTCCTGGTATGATACTAATGATGATTTAATAAGCATTAAGCTTAATGTCTGTAATTAGACAAGCAATACTAGGCTACTTGAACAAGTGAATACCAGTGTTATCTTATCTTTTAATATCAATTCATATATTATTTTATTTTATTTACAGTTCCTGAATAAAAGCTTGCATGTATCTATGAATGTAAAAAAAAAAAATGATAAAGCCTGCTAGTCGTTAAGTCACCAATGAAAATAAATAGTAACCAGGTATTTCCAAAGAGCATATTTTAATACACATTTGAATCAGTTGGGTTGCCTGTTTAAAGTGCTTTACATTCATATTATACAAAGTTGCAGATGACGACAAAAGACAGCGATGGGGAAAAATAAATAAGATTAAATAAAAATGTAAAAATACATAAATAACTAAACCACCTATTTAGATTGCTCTAACATTCCACCAACAAAAAAAGTGTCACAGGATACAGAAATATAGATATACGTTTATGTATATTTTCAGATGCATTGCACATAGCCACTTCATATATAAACAGATTTCTAGAGGTGACGGGTGTTCTTTGTTCAGTGTGTTCCACTGTGGAAGCCTTCAGCTTCATATATAGATTATACAAATACTTACATTGTGTCTGAAAAACAAGTCTCGGTTTCTGTCTCTCACAATGAACTGAGCTGGGCTTTAACACAAGGTCTGGAGCTATAACACTAATGGACACACATCTGTCCTTCTACAGATATCTTCTTGGACTGTTGACCATTGCACTGTTGTATTGTATTGTTTTGCACTGTTGTTTTGTGTTGTATATTTTGAGTAATATGTGTAAGCACAGTGAGAGCCACTGCACCAAGACATAATTCCTTGTTTGTGCAAACTAACTTGGCCAATAAAAAACTGATTCTGATATCAACGGGTGCGGTGCGCCGTGGCGTGGCTGGGGTTAGGTGTGGTTCCGGCTGAAAATCAGTGGCGGTTTCCAGGCAGGAAGGTTCCTCTCCCACGCGGCGGCCCACCACCCGGATGTCTGGTTCCTGAGGCGGGCAGGGGTTCCGGGGGTTCCGTTGGTTCCGCTGGTCAGGGGGGCAGCAGGGGGGGCTTGTAGGTGCAGGTTCCAGTACAGTGGCGCGGGGTCAGCATCTTACAGGAGAAATGGTGCAACGCGTCGTGAGCTTCTAGGAAGAAAGTGGTTGCTCTTGGTTACTCATAAGAGAACCTTAAGAGGGCTTATTAATCTGAGACACGTGTGTCTAGAAAGAGCTCTGATTAAGTGTGTGTGTGTGTGTGTGGGGGGGGCTCTACTAGCCTGGAGGTGGCTGAAGGCTCCACATCACACATATAGCACAGCGGCCATTATGTAAGCACACATCACATATTTAGCACAGCGCTCATTATGCACACACACACACACACACACACACACACACACACACACACACACACACACACACATCCTTGGGAGACAAAAACAGGATGTGGCTCTAATTCAAGGGTAAGAAATAAAAAAAATGATCTCATGGCAACTTTGTCCAGCCAAATTCCATCAGATTTCATGAAGAACGGGTCACTGCTGTTCCTCTAATATTGCAGAATGGATGTCCATTAATATCCCCATCAGATTGTATTAAGTACAGGGCACTGGTGTTCCTCTAATATTGCAGAATGGATGTCCATTAATATCCCCATCAGATTGTATTAAGTACAGGGCACTAGTGTTCCTCTAATATTGCAGAATGGATGTCCATTAATATCCCCCATGAGAGGAACTGTTGTCGTCACTATTGTCATCTCCGTTTGGATAGAACCTAACACTACATATTTTGGAGTAACCTAGCAGACGCCATGATAAAACTGGGCTAGCTGTCGCCATGGTAAAGCTGAGCTAGCTGTCGCCATGGTAAAGCTGAGCTAGCTGTCGCCATGGTAAAGCTGGGCTAGCTGTCGCCAAGGTAAAGCTGGGCTAGCTGACGCCATGCTAAAGCTGGGCTAGCTGTCGCCATGGTAAAGCTGGGATACTGATCTCCACCAGCGGAGTTAGCCATTACCTTTTAACTTCTGCTGAATAGCAAAACGAGCCTTTCTCTCATGGTCCAACTCGCTGCATAGAGTATCTAAGCAGGGGAAACAGAGGAGAACTCAGGGATGAGATCAACTAATAAGGAATATAATTTAATATATAATCATGCGTAATATATATAAATATGTCTGTTTTTAGTGGCATGGCCCTTGCACTATGTGCTACAATTTTGTTCTTCTCTGTCCTTTAGTGTGTAATCATGGATGACAACCAAAAACATTTGTTTGATAATCTGAGGAAAAAAAATAAAAAATTGCCTTCATTTTATCTCCATTTATGCCTCCCTTAATTTAGTTTGCTTTGTGGAGTTCATTCATTAAGAGGAAAATATCAGCCCCAGATAAATTAGTTTGCTTTGTGGAGTTCATTAATTAAGATGAAAATATCAGCCCTGGATAAATTCGTTTTGTGTTGATAATTATCTACACCAATGAGGTGCATAAACTGATCTCTGATTCTCACTAAAAAATCAAATATTAACCTTCACTTTTTGTTTCCTTTTGGTTTCTCTTTTCATTAAGTCACTGCTTTTTAATTGTATTATTTCGTTAAATACACCCATACTCGTGTAAGGTCATAATTTCAAATAGGCTACATAATAAAACATTTAAAATAAAAAAACACGATTTTTTTTTTTTTAACACTGGTGTCACAAACCAAGGTTGTAGGCTGTTGAAACTCCCATAGAAATTCAATGTAATTTATAATAGTAACTTTATCCTCCAGGATTTCATTGGAAAGAGTGGCAGGCAATGTGATCCAGCTCCCAGTAAATTCCAGTTGTGTCTCTCACCTCGAACTATCTGCAGCTGCTGAACCATCTCCTCCCGGTAGGACAGTTCTCTCTTCATCTGGTCTTGGAAATTATCTGAGGAGCAAATAGAACAATCATTACAACAAAGTTCCATAAAGTTCCCGCTAAATGCCTTTCCTACAGAGGTCCAAATGATAACGCTGATTGTCACTCTACTTCACTGCAAACACCTAAGACCTGAAGTAAAATCTTATCTATCGCCTTAGTTTAATTTATTCATAGTTTAATGTATTCATTATAATGTGATAAAATACATGGAAATTGAATTTACAATACCAATTAATAATCGGCGAATTAGCCTTAGCAACCCATAAGACTTTGGTGACATGTATGATTCTTGTGTTAAAGGCCACTTTTAAAGACTTAAAGTCAGAAATGGGTCACACCTTTCAAAGTTTGGAATTCACGCTCCAGTTTCTTACGAAGCTCCACCTGCTCAACTAGTTGTTTCTGCAAGTCCTCTGTGAAAATACAAGGGGAAATTTAATTTTTTAAATAGTTTTTCACTTCGTTTTCCTCCATAGCCTATCCAAACCATTTGTCCAGTTAAATTACAAATGGCCAAAACCTTAAAGAGCATCAACCCCATCTACTTACACGTGTTGATGTGTAATATTACATTTAGTAATTTAACTTGATATACCATTCCTTTTTAATAACCAAATACAACACCTATAATGATATAGGCTAATCAAAATAAATGTATTTTTAATTGACATCGCAAATGTGTATTTGGTATGGTATTTTGTTAAATATGGCACTTTATTTAATTTTTTGGTGAACTCTTTACACATTAAGTTCTGTCTGAAATGCAAAGACACCCACTGCTCTATTTCGGCTGTAAGTACATATTAAACTCTTGGGTACATGTGGGTGCGCCTGATGGCTGCATGGGTTAAAGACTTCTCCTTGTGTAAGTAGGTCCATTTGCTAAATCTAGTAATTGAAGATTTAATCGGTGGCATTTGGACCTTTTGCCCGTCCATTCCTTAGCGGCCTAAATCGGATAATCTTGCCTTCGGCCATATTTACAACTACTTAGCTGGGTCGTGGAGTGAATTCAAGAGGCTCGCCGTGCGTATTATCTCTGGGGATTGTCCAGCTTAACTGGAAACGAGATTTGCTGCCAAAGTTAAGTGACCTGGGTTCACCTCTAGCTCCGTTGTTTAATGGCGTTTACATCACTATGTAGGCCAGTAAGAGTTTTAAGTTCAGTTTTCCACTACCAACAAAGAAAATAGTACGCGTAGTGTTCTTCAATAGACTCGTGAATAAAACGTTGGTGACAAACGAACCGAAAGTTGGATTGAGATTCATGAAAAGAAAAATGCAATGCTATGATAAGTCAATAAATCTATTCTAACAAGCATCAAAGGTAGGCTCACAAACCCCTTACCTTTGGCCATGCTTCCTATATCTCTATTGCCGATCAGCGAGGCACGTCCACCGTCACAGCGGGTCGTCTCCTCACCTGAGTAAAAGGTTAACGGATGAATTTCATTCCACAATGACAGCTCTAGATTTGGCCAGTTGTTTGGGTGAGATGACAAGAGAGAGAGAGAGGAGGATGGATGGACGGATGGAGACACTGACTCACCTGCATCGTGCTCTCTTTGGTTTCCGTCTGACAGGGCGCCATGGTCTTGGTGGAAACTTTTCGGTTCGATTTCGTCCACAGTAGAGGACGGCTCCTCCTCGCGTGTCTCTATAACGTGCACATTCGAACACAATTAACATACATTATGACCTGTTTTTTTTTTTTTAACATGCACAATAAATTATGTATAATAATTTGAAGACGGTGACCCCCTACCATTTGATTCCCGAGGATTGCGTTGGTAATTAACTGATGATCCAAATGTACACGGGGTGCTCAATCGTTGTACGTGGCCGTCTCTTTCATTTGCATACACCTGTAAAAAATCACAATACATAGGGAAAAAAATATAATTATCTTAGTGCTTAGAGAGGGCTATTTCCAATTTCAACTCCCCTTCTCTCTCTCTCTCTCTCGCGTGAAATACACCACCCAGGCGACCTGTTTCAAATGATCCCCAATCCACAGAATGAATATCATGCGTCCCCGTGACCCAATTAAAATAAATTAAAGTTGTATTTCTCATTATTGCAGATAACCCTCTAGACATCAGAAGACTGCATTTAAGGCGGCATGAAATAGAACTCTTTACGTTTCTCGTGCGCACTTTAATTTCAAGGGATCATACAATTACATTTTGTTGAAGCGTGTTCCTGTCCATGTTTTTTAACGTTTAAATTGGTCATTTTTATTCATATTGGTTACTGTAAGTATTATTATTCATGAGCTATGACAAAGTAGACAAACAATAAATCAGCAAATCTGAAAAAAAAATGTTTCACACATAACCTTTTAGGTGTCTTTCTTTCTCTCTCTCTCTCCCTCTCCCTCTCTCTCTCTCTCTCTCTATCTCTTTGTGTACATACCTCGTATATCGCTGCATTTCTGTTGGTTTCTATTGGCAGTTGTTTGCTCTCTCTGTCAGCTTCTGTAGACCGCGCCTCGCTCGATTTGGTCCTGTCAACCTCTGACTCCGCGCCCCTCACGACCACATCTTGAGTTGTAGAGCCAAGGGGGCTCTGATGACCGTCACCTGACAGGGGGAAAGAGTCCTCCTCCTCCTCCTGGGCCTTGTTTGACTCCACGTCCACATCCGGGTCATCCGCGCTGTCCACATCCGGAGAGACCGACCTGTAACTTGAACTTTCGCTCAGGATATCAGGTGACAGGTAGCCAGACCGAGCCCCTGCGTACGACCCTCTGTTTCCGTACAGCTTGGCGATGCTCTCCGTGTCTTTCACCACAGGTCTGAAAGCCGATACGTAGCTCATCTTGCGAGGAGTGTCGGCCGCTCCATCTACCGAGCGGCTGTCATCTCCAGACTTGTCATCTTCGATGCGGATGGACTGTGTGCTTGAGCATCGCTCACTGCTGTCTAAACCGCTCTCCTTGGGTGTGTGTGCGCCTCGGTCATTTGGCTCCGAGACGTCAACTTCACTTGGTCTGGGGCACAGTAGCTCCGAGGGCGGTTTAGGGTGTGACTGGGAGTAGGGCGGCATGGAGAGGCCGCCGGTTGTGGGCCAAAACATGGGAAACGATGGATAGCCACTGTCTTTCGTCCCGGGCCAAAACATACCTGAAAGGTTCGTTTTATTAGGCTCTCCCATCACCATGCCGTCCTCTTTCTTTTGACACAGTCCAAAAGCAGGGAATCCGTAGGGGTGGGGGAAGAGCGGTGGCGGGAGCTTCTGCAGCATCCCGAAGCCTTTGCTGGGCACTGGGATAACGGGGTAGCTGCGCATGCTGGTTGGAACCACCCCGGCCTGATCGTCCTCGCATCTCATGGCTTTGTGTGGAACCTCGGGAGACTCTCTGTGGGGCTGTCCACGGGGTCCGGGGGCTTTGGACGGGGAAGACCTCCCTGGCCCAATGGATGGCAGCGTCCTTTTGCGGCTGCCGCCATTGAACATGGCCTTGACATCTTCCCAAGCGTGTGTCACATCGTCAGCTGAACCTTTGTCGGATAATTTGAGGTGACGTCTCCACGAATTAAAGTTAGCCGCATCGGGCTGTGTGTACTTAGATTCTGGAGTGCGATGCGAGTGGAATATGAATTTGTTTGGAGAGAAATACATGTTACAAAACGAACATTTTATACATTTAGCTCTAGAGCTGTTGTACCGAGCTGGAATGAAGCTACCCCGACTTCCCCAAGCGCATTCATGGGTTACGTCAAAGGCGAAATTTTCAGGTAATTTTGGCGGTGCGTGAGCCCCGAGAAAAGATTTACACAGCCTTTCTGCCTCGCGCTTGGTGATCATCCCGCAACGCCGGGAGGATATAGGCATAGCCCCCGCGCGCCGGAGGATCTCGAGCTGGACTGGCGTGCACTGCACGCAGGTGATACCAAGGGCCACGCGTCGGTTGTGTATCTCGTTGTAGCTGTAGTGCTTCAGAAGGGTGTTGGATATTTGGGCAAGACAGAGTCTCTCTTGGCCATCTATGACTAGACAGACTATGGGTATTCCATACAGAGAGGTCTCGCTGACTTGGTTGGGCTTCAGCACCGGGCCAGAGTAGGATTGCAGCTCTGGTTGCTTGGAAGGCGGGGAGCAGCTGGAGTCTCGTGCGGCTGGCAGCTGACTCGGAAGTGATTCCATTCCTGGAAACCTGTGAACAGCGAATATGACATGAGTCAATCCAGTCGTGAGGTAAAACATCCAATATTACATGAGTCAATCCAGTCATGAAGTAAAACATCGAATATTACATGAGTCAATCCAGTCGTGAGGTAAAACATCGAGTATTACATGAGTCAATCCAGTCATGAGGTAAAACAGCGAATATTACATGAGTCAATCTAGTCATGAGGTAAAACATCCACGTGAGAACGTCTCCCCCCCCTTTTTCTTTGTAAAATTATGGACCTGACGAAATTATTGTGTATTCTGCACATTGTTTTTGTCCTGTAATTAGGCTTATACAATAGGCCTATACAGTCACCATGAATAATATATGCAACGCCAAGCATATAATAAAAATAACAACAACAATAATTATAATTATAATAATAACAATGTGTTGCAATGTGTTATAGCAATAATTACCTTAAAGCAATTCATTGTACTCTCAATATATTATTTTTAAGATAATGAATCCAAATCACATATTGAATCTGAATCAGGCTTTTACAAACTTTTAAATTCTAAGCTGTCCATTAAATGGTTTTAACGCTGAGGTCCCCCCGTCAATTGGCAAGAGGTCCCCCCGTCAATTGGCAATTTCCCCGCACGAATTTTTTGGCAAATCACTTTCCCTGTCGTGGTTTGTTATGTGCACAAGCAGTGTGAGCTTTGCTCATGATTTATTCCTAGAAAGCAACCAACCTTACTTTGACTCTTGAAACTGAATCGAGTCAACAAAAGACGGTAAGGCGCAGCAGGGAAATATAGCCGACTTTGAACGATGCCAAAGAGCTTAAGCAAAAGGTAAGACGCGCTAAGCTGCTTTCATTGTAATTACCAAGGTTTATCCTTGCCTAAAACATTTAAACAGTTGAAAAAACACTAAAGTATAATTAAGGCGATTCAAAAGGAGCTTCGTGTTTAAATTGGCATCATGAATAATAGCCAACACAATAGATTTTTATTTTAGAGATAGTCTATTTTTATCATGCATTATTCGATCTTTAAATATGCCTATATAAATTACCGATAAATATAAAACTTCAGTCTATTTCTTAAGCATAATAGAAGGTGATGTATCATGGTTTTACTGAAAGATATATATTACACCTTTCCTACTTTAAGCTATTATGTCTTTACTTCACACATAGAGATAAACATAATCACAGTTATAAAGAAACATAAAAAAAACAGTTCTTGCTAAAACACCTTTAGAAAACTTAAACTCACCTTTTAACTGAGTCAGAACGCAGCAGTTTTTGAACAGTCGATATAAACACAAACTCAAGTTGGCGACGAAATTCTTGTGGAGACGCTATAATCTACAGTGGACAGTCCTGTTGTCGATTAAGTGACAGAAATGATGTCTGTTTCGGTGCCTTCTTGCGAAGTAGTTGTGTGTTTTCTCAGAGGTGCGTGTGGACGTGCATCCTCCTCAAGGCTTTCTGGCGAGAGTGAGGAGTGCTGGAGGAGTGACCGTGGGTAGGCAGTGCACACACACACACACACACACGCAACCACTGAAGACTTTCCGCGGCGATCAAGTGACAGCTAAAGTAATAGCGAGGCACTCCCACTTAGCTCGAGCATATTTACATGAACTGTTTGCCTACGGGACCGACGGAAAGCACACTCGCTGCTGTCATATGTTATTTTCATCACGTGATCTTTTGAAGAAAGATGCTCTGTATGAGTACGCGCGTGTGTGTGCGCGAGCGTGCGTTTGGCAAGTGGGATAATCTTACGGTATGGTATAAATAAGGGTCAGTCATTGAAACAACATGTATTTACATGTATTGTTTCTTACTTTGGCCGGTTCATTTTGATTTATATTCGTTTTACATAGTATTTAGTTTTATGCTGTTGATAATTGTGTTTTTGAGCGCCCAATGTGTCCCACCAGTTGGTTTGAAGACGGAAAAAATATCTGACAACGCATTTAGCCTGTGCTTTCTCCTAAATTAAAAATATTTGAAGGGGCTAAACAAGCTGATTTGTTATTTCAGGTAGGAAGACCATTATTCCCGTGCGCTACACCTGTTTGCCTTCAGCTCCCAGTTCAACCTTCATAGCACTCGGGAGTTGGTCGACCACACACGTCCTGGCAAGAACAGGCAGCGTGAACAAAGCGTCTGATATGTGTAAGCACCAGCCCGAGGTAAGCGGTTGAGTGATATGGCCGCGTTAACTATTCATAAGTATTTATAGCCCGATCAATGACCGCCGGCTCACCCCGCGCTGTCCCGTGCAGGGCTAGGCTTTCGAAATCTAGCTGCACCGTTACAGTTTCCGGACTGAAGTTTCAGGTAGGAACGCAGTAGTTGACTAGCAGGAGAGAGAAGTTTTAACGCGTTCGCAGCCAAGCCCCGAGCAAATTTCAGTCGACACCTTAAGGGGAATGTTTTGTTGTTCTCGTGAAGGACTCGTTTCTGAAAAAAAAGATGCGTCATTGTAAAATTAAATACCTCAATTCTGACTATGATGTGAAACTGACCAATCAGAGGTCACGGTGCCGTAAGTCGCCTAGGGTGTTTTCATTTATCCAATCCATCAAAGTTAAATAAATGCACGTATTGTTATTGAAATTAAGTCTTGGTGTCGCCCCAAGAATCACTTTCACGGTGACAGTTCAGATGTTGCGCCGACCGCACGTGTTCCAGTTCTCACGGACTGACTTCATAGTTCCTGTTAATTACAATGGGCCCCAAAGTCCATGTCAATTATACACACTGGATTCGGATGCCACGGTACACACATTTAGGATGAAATGACTTATACTTAAAGCATTGCTGACTGTATAAATAACCTGTATAACTATATAAATTGCCAAAAGTACAAATTCAGTAAGTAGGCTAAGCCTGATGAAACAATTACTATAATTAACGACAGGGAAATTTGTCATTTTGGGAGAATTCAACAAAATCTGAAAACCTCGTATGATATTTGAGTGGAGGGAAATTTTGGTCGCGTATATTTGTACTTAACTTGTTAAAGTACTATTTCCTCTTCCCGCGAATGTTTGCGTTCAGAGCTGGCACGCGCGCCCACCATTGCCTTGGCTCTCTGCAATATTGATGGAGGAGGGATCACGCGCAGGAGGCGTAATCCGATCCAGCCCGCGACTATTGACTTTCACGGGCAAGAGACTTTCTTCCTCGCCAGCAATAATTACCATTTTGGACTGTAATTATTCAGTTCTCCTAAATTATTCAGAAGGCAAACTGAATGCCACATTGTTGCCCATTGTTTTAACCCATCATCCAGTTTGAGGATCGGCTCAGGTACGGCAACCGGACACCTTGCGCGATAATTGCGCTCCAACCGAGACCTTTGATTGTCATTCTATGTCATTATATGCCAAACAGACACTGGTGCCACCAGTATAAAATCCAACTACACACAGAACACACACATTTTCCTTACAAATTATATTTTAAATTATTGATACAGAATAACACATTAACCTCATTCAAGTTGATAAGGTGTCAGCCTTTTTTATAAATATTGATACCAAACTGGCCTAAGATCACATTTTTTGTTGCATATGCAAAAGGAATGGACTTGCATGTAGCTGATCATATTATGTGTCCTTTCAGTATGTGAATTGACGGACTAAAAGGTTTCTTTTTTTAATTTAATGAAAGGGTAGGTAAAGATAGAACTTGGAATTCAACTCTGTCTAAATTTAGCTAAATTCCTATTGATAGGTTAAATAAATATGTAGGCTACATGATGCCGATTTATTTTACCAGTTAACAAAAAACAACAAAACATTTAGCATGAATTAAAGCTAAAAATTAAACTACCGCATGCTGTCACAGTGTTTTATTATTAATATTGTCCAGCCTTATGTAGGATTGACTCTGAAGCACTTTGGCTTGCGTTCCAGCCTGCAGCCAAACAAAAAGAACCGTGCGGTGGTTTTCAGCGGTGGACCCAGCTGCCAGAAAAGAGCTTCAAATGTGGATGAATGGATCCGAGTCCTTTGAGGAGGACTTGTCCTGGGCTCATGCGCTTGCCAAAGGCCAGGAGGGGCACGGCGTCTCTCCTTTGAGCTGGTGATGAGGCGTGTTAGGATAAAATAATGGCTTTTTCAGCGGGATGCGTTAGAAAAAAAAAAAGAAAAAAAAACATTTCTAAAACATTTCTAAAGATAAATGCTAAACCTAGGGAAGTATAATAGTAACCAACGTATAAGCACTATAATTATAACCTAATGCAATTATTCTATTTATGTTCAATAATAGCCAGCTCTGTGTAGACTATTTGTGTTCATAATCAGCCTCAATCCGTATATACTGCTGTTCTAGTTTGACTATTGTACTGTGCTGTTGTGAAGCAATGTTTTGTTTAACAATTAACCTTGGCACGTTCAGTGCGAATCTCTCCCAGTCACAGAACGTGTAGCCTATCCACCACCACGCGTTTATCTGACATTGATTATCTCCTATCTCGTCTTGTTTGTGTGCTAAAATAGTAGCGCACATATCCATTACATAGCCTACTGAGCTTTGAATGAAGAAAAGCTCTCTGGTGGAAACCTCGCTAATGAGTCTTGCTGATGACCGACACGTTTCAGCATTCGTCAATCGACGCACACGTTCCGCACAGTAAACAGATAAACACGTGAATGCCGAAGTAATTACTAACCAGAGACGCCGCAGAGAATCTGATTGGCGTTGAACACAGATGGATGTGCGGCGGGTAGCATCCTGTTCATGACTAAAGTCAAAGGGACCCGGGATGTTAGACACACATACCAGGACTGTATTACATCTTTTAATTGACCTGATCGGAAAGGATCTCGCACTGTAGTTTTCGAATATTTCTTCAGATGAGGAAAATCTAGGCAACAACATGAAAACAAGTAAGCACGATAACAAACCGTGCTTCTATTAAAACAAATGAATAAGGATAAATTATAGTGTCCCACTTTGATGTGGTACTTTGCTGTATGAAGTTAAGTTAATTAAACATTTGAAAGTAGGTTGCAGGTGCGTCAGTTTCTGAAGCAGTTACACCTGAGCAAAGGTTGTAAACGAAGCGGGGCATACAGGGCGAGGACGTTGTACCTCTTGAATATGTATATCGGGCAGTAAAACTTAATTTCAAAAAGAAAATTAGCTCAACAACTCCAATAAATTCCTAATAAATTATTACAAATTATGTTAAATGTTTAATTGCAGCATAAATCACATCGGTCTCGTTCAAGCAGGATTTAATGAGGGCTCGTGTTGAAAACCAGTGTTCTCTGTTTAACAGTTGTATCAGCATCGCATAAAACCGTGACCTCAATACATTTAATTTTAGAGGCAAATCAATCCACTCCTCTCATATCGATTTCCACCCCCTTGCTACACTTAAACCGCCTCTCCAAACCGTTTTTTGTTGTTTCACTTGAAAATAGCATTTCGATTAGACCCTTTATTAAGGAAAGATTGCTCCAGGAGGATCGGTGTGGCCTGAAAATTAAACGGTGACATTTTAATTACTGGACATTGATAAAGGCATCCTGGCAACGAGCCGGGCACTCTTCGTCTGACCTGACGTGCTAATCTAGTTGGACTGCTCACGGAACGTTCCGAGAAGCGCGCACCAGCTGCGCGCCCTGAATGGCGCAATGAGCGCGAGGTGAGGAGGAGAATAGAGAGGCAATCGCGAATCCAAGCAGGTCAATAATCCGACAAGAGCGTTAGCGTTCAGATTTACGCCTTTATTCTCCTCTCTGCTGAAGTGGAACGAGATTACATAGGGTTTTTTTCGTCCTCTAACCTTGAGCAAAGCTCCCTTTTTAATTAACCGAGTAACACTACTCTTTTCGACTCAAACTAAGTTAACATTGGTCAAGACGTTTAGCTTCATTGAGGAGGATAAATGTTATTTGGTAATGAAAAATCCTTTTCTCTCCACATACAGTAGCGACTGTGAAAGTTGTCCAAATCGGGAATTTAGGAATTCAAAATCATAGTTTGTAAAGTGAAATAGCACTTGCCTAAACCATTTCCTGTGAGTTTTGGTTGCGGCAACAGCAGTGGCATTTTAGCCGGAGTGCTACTTGATAACACCGGCGCGCTGAAACATGACCGTTCGGTTCTCTCCCTCGCACTCCGCACCCTGGGTCACTATCGGGTCAGAGGAAGGGAGAGGGGCAGCTCGGTGATTCTGATCGACAGCTGCAGTAATTTTACATGTCAACTCCGAGAATGAGACAAACGGCCGCATAGCAGGCTTTTCAAATGAACTTGTCACTCCTCGTTTCCCTGAGCGGGACCCCTCCCGTCTGGTGCTCCCTGCTAATAAAGGACTAATATGGAGGACAAAGACCAGCGCAGAGGTCCGCAGCCGTTTCACCCCGTCATTAGAAATACCACAGAGTTTAACCCGTCATTAGAAATACCACAGAGTTTAACCCGTCATTAGAAATACCGCAGAGTTTAACCCATCATTAGAAATACCACAGAGTTTAATCCGTCATTAGAAATACCACAGAGTTTCACCCTCTATGATTCCAAATCTATCTATGATGTCAAAGAGGAGTGTGGGCTGTAGGAGGAAGACAAGGCCAAGGCCAGTCAATCTCATAATCATCACATCAAATCTCCAGTTGTATGTAGGATGTGTGGTATTGTTTGTGACTCTTGTTCATCCTCGACATGTTCTTCATCATACACACATCATATACAGAGTAATTGACCTATGAGATGACCTGTCAGTCAGTGTTAATGTGATAACAGAAGGATATGCTAGAGAGCTACCATCAGCCCTTCTACATGAAAATGCCTAGCATGGGAACCATGGGAAACCTGCGCTAAAAGTTTAATTTACCTTTCCGTCAGGTCTCCTAATTCCTCGTCCATCTAGCAAGAAAGGGAAACAACAGACAGTGATTATAAACAGTAACATGTCCATGACATCATTGGCAAGGCCACAGGACTGTGTGTGTCTGAGAGGTGAGCTTGTGTCTCATCAACACTTCTGTGTACCTCGGTGGTACTTGAGAGAGGATGAGCAGTGGATTGCAGGCCTTAACATTATTAAATGGAATGCATAAAAGGTTTGCTCTGTGTACTGTGAGTTTCAGTCACTGTGTGTAGTGTTGTGTTTGTTTCAGTCACTCGCTATTCTTTACTCTTGGATGCGCATGTCCTTCTTCAATCTCTACTTCATATTATTTAACCCACAACTTCGCAGCCGAATCGAAGGCTGTTGGCTGACAATAGTTGCCAACGCCGACATAAAAACATAAACAATATAGAAACACCCTGCGCCCCGAGCTCAAGGGACTTAAATGAGCTTAGTGTTGACTGGAAGGCAGCCATGGATCAGGTGGGTGCAGCTCATTGAATCTATCCATGTGTAGGACGCACTCCAGCCCCAGCCTCAGTCCAGCCTCACCCTTAGCCTCTACCTCAGCCTCTGTCTCAGCCTCTACCTCAGCCTCTGTCTCAGCCTCTACCTCAGCCTCTGTCTCAGCCTCTACCTCAGCCTCTGTCTCAGCCTCTACCTCAGCCTCCGACCCAGCCTCAGCCTCTACCTCAGCCTCAGCCCCAGCCCCAGCCTCAGCCTCTACCTCAGCCTCAGCCTCTGCCTCTGCCTCAGCCTCCGCCCCAGCCTCAGCCTCAGCCTCAGCCTCTACCTCAGCCTCAGCCTCAGCCTCATCCTCTGCCCCAGCCTATGCCTCTACCTCTGCCTCAGTCAAGGCCTCAGCATCTACCTCAGCCTCAGTCCAGCCTCAGTCCAGTCTCAGCCTCTACCTCTGCCTCAGTCCAGCCTCAGCCTCAGCCTCTACCTCAGCCTCTACCTCTGCCTCAGCCCCAGCCTTGCATTGGTGAGGCAGCGGAGAGAGGCACCAGGCTGAGGTGAAGACCTAATTAATAGATGAGACAGAGACGTTAGCCTGCTCCTCCTGACTACCTGCTGCCGTGTCTCAGCAGCGACGGGAGAGAAAGGAGAAGGAGAAAAGGGAAGGCGAGACGAAGGGGAAAAACTAATTGTCGAAAGTGTTGCTGCATTAATCACAGGCCCGAATCAAAACAAAGATAATCACCTGAGCTCTCCATTACAATAAAAAGAAGGCGCCTCGGGGAACTCTCACCGTACCCTTTAATTGTTCTGAGCCTTTGATAGGCTTTTTAAATCGGAGATTAATTTATGCATTTTTAAATAACTCTACATATGATTAATAAGCTCGAAAATTAAAAAGAGTCTAAAGCAATTATAACTAGTGGGTGGTCATCACCTCAATACAGGGTGGTGGAAAGACACGGGGTGTGTGTGTGTGCGTGTGTGTCTGTGTGTGTGTGTGTGTGGAATTAGTTCTTTATCCACTTGGGAACTCTAAACTGCTTCATTCAAACATGGAAATAATCAGTCAGACATAATGTGCTACTGTTCTGCACAATATTTTTGTCAATATAATATGTAGTCATGTCATGTAATATGTAATGCAATACATATATACAGCCGCGGAAAAAATTAAGAGACCACTTCAAAATGATCAGTTTCTCTGGTTTTACTATTTATTGGTATGTGTTAAAGTAAAATGTACATTTTTGTTTTATTCTATAACCTACTGGTAACATTCCTACCAAATTTCAAATAAAAATATTGTCATTTAGATCATTTATTTGCAGAAAAATGACAATTGGTCAAAATAGCAAAAAAGATGCAGTGTCTTCAGATCTCGAATAATGCAAAGAAAACAAGCTCATATTCATTTTTAAACTACACAATACTAATGCTTTAACTTAGGAAGAGTTCAGAAATCAATATTTGGTGGAATAACCTTGATTTAAAATCACAACTTTCATGTGTCTTGGCATGCTCTCCACCAGTCTTTCACATTGCCGTTATG
>NC_137909.1:28723554-28726054 GCF_963457725.1 Sprattus sprattus
TGTGTGTGTGTGTGTGTGTGTGTGTGTGTGTGTGTGTGTGTGTGTGTGTGTGTGTGTGTGTGTGTGATAGACGGGGAGTCAATAGCCTAGATCAGACCAGCAAGGAAGGTGTGCTGTATGAGGCTGTTGAAACGCAACATGTCAAGGCCTTTATATAAATAAATATAGAGAGAGTGTGTGCGTGTGTGTGTGTGTCTCTCTCTCTCTCACACACACACACTCTCTCTCTTTCTGTCTTACACACACACACACACACACTTTCTCTCTCTCACACACCCACACACTCTCTCTCTCACATTCACACACACACTCTCAAAAACACACACACACACACACACACACACACACACACACACACACACACACACACACACAGAAACACACACACAGAAACACACACCGACAATCGGAGCTGGCACTTTAGGGGCGAAGCCTCACCATTGGGCACTGCCAGTGTACTGCCCTTCTGCACAGGCAGAGATGACAGCATTGACGAGCTGACCCATACACACACACACACACACACACACACACACACACACACACTCAGTGTACTGCCCTTCTGCACACGCAGAGATGACAGCATTGACGAGCTGACCCATACACACACACACACACACACACACACACACACACACACACACACACACACACACACACACACACACACACATACACACACTCAGTAAACTGCCCTTCTGCACACTCAGAGATGCCAGCATTGACGAGCTGACCCAGCAGAGATCATTTGAAGACTCTAAGGAGATTGCAGTAATAAGAGAAAATTGCAACCTGCATTTGGCAATTTCAGTACATCCTTGAATTAGCATGAATTTGCGAAATTCACAAGATAGCAACATCATCTGGAGGGACGGAACTCCTGAGGCAGCAGTGCATAGTTGTATTCACGAACCTGCGGGGGCCTGTTTTGGACTCATGATTTTGGAATATCACAGCCAAGACATCACAGCTATGTGGACAGCTTACACACACACACACACACACACACACACACACTCACACACACACACACACACACACACACACACACACACACACACACACACACACACACACACAGTAAACTGTTGACACTGGTGTTGGAAACTGTACTGTTGGGGGGGAGGGGGGGAGAGGCCATTAGTGCACTTGTCTTCTCTTAAAAGGCCCAGCATCACAGGCTCTGTGTGTGTGTGTGTGTGTGTGTGTGTGTGTGTGTGTGTGTGCAGCATGTTGTTGTGGGCCCCAGGAGATGGAATGGTTTCAGCAAACCTGTGTGTTAACTACCTGCACTCTCGAGATCCCCACTCATTAAAAGCCTGCTGCATCCGCCTGACTGTGTGTGTGTGTGTGTGTGTGTGTGTGTCTGTGTGTGTGTGTGTGTGTGTGTGTGTGTGTGTGGCTTTAACACACGGCCCAGGAGGACACACACTCAATCCTGGGCTCTTACACTGACATACTTTTGCCCAAACAGGTGTGAATGGATTTAGGGGGGCGGGGGGTATAAATAAATAAATACAACAACAACAACCAAAATATATATACAGTATACTGTATATACAGCCGCGGAAAAAATTAAGAGACCATTTCAAAATTATCAGTTTTTCTTGTTTTACTATTGAATGGCGTGTGTGTGAGTAAAATTTACATTTTTGTTTCATTCTGTAAACTACTGACAACATTTCTACCAAATTTCAAATTCAAATATTGTAATTTAGAGCATTTATTTGCAGAAAAATTACAATTGGTCAAAATAACAAAAAAAGATGCAGTGTTTCCAGATGTCCAGATCTCTTTACTTTAACACATACCAATAAATAGTAAAAACCAAAGAAACTGAATTTTTTTCCGCGGATGTATTTAAAACATAGCTCAAAAAGTAAGGACATTTGTGTTTGGGAACTTATTTCTTTGTTGTAACAACGCTTCTCGGTAACAAATCTTATACCATTGGAAAGCCTGTTTAGTTCTCTTTGAAATGGTTAAGGAACATGCATTTGTGGGATGAGCAACACAGCTGAGTATGTAGGTTGGGCCCATGACAAATGTGCCAAAATTCTCCTATTCTCCTGTTGGTATTCACTCTTGTTTTAAGTTGTTTGTTGGATTGGATGATTAAACTCTCGATCAGTAACAGGGAACCAACAAGAAATATTGGCAATTTTACACTTTATTCACCCAAATGCACCCATGTTCCCTACAAATGTGGCACCATTTAAAATGGAAGTAAACAGGCTTTCCAACGGTAACATGTATATAGATAGATAGATATATTACTATCATAAAGTCCCCAATGACCTTGTCATTACATAAACACCCGTACAAAATCGGATCTGCAGTTGCCGAAGACACAAAAAAATCACATCACATCACAAATGCGCATCATAGATACAAATATGAATGGATACATATTACAGGGATGCTTCGGTTTCCCCTGCTTTACACAAAGCCAATGCAGGCCTGTATAATCTCTCACTCACCCACACACACAACCACACAC
>NC_137909.1:28728063-28730563 GCF_963457725.1 Sprattus sprattus
CTCTTAAATCATTCTCTCTCTCCCCACTTCTTCCTTCTCTGGCTTTCTCTCTCTCTCCCTCCTTCTCTCTCTCTCCCTCCTTCTCTCTCTCTCCCTCCTTCTCTCTCTCTCCCTTTCTTCCTCTTCACTCGTTCCTCTCTGCTCCATATGAAATGAAAAGAGAGAGGGACAGAAAGAAAGATGGGGGAGGTGTGTGTGTGTGTGTGTGTGTGTGCGTGTGTGGGTGTGTGTGTGTGTTTGTGCGTGTGTGCGTGTGTGTGTGTGTGTGTGTCTGGCGGGTGAGGGTGATAAAATGAATGGGTTTCAACAGTTTTACACAACACTGGTGGCCATATTTGCATTGGGCCAAAAGGGGAAAGAGGAACGAACAACAGCACTGTTCCTTCCTGTGTGTGTGTGTGTGTGTGTGTGTGTGTGTGTGTGTGTGTGTGTGTGTGTGTGTGTGTTCCTTCCTGTGTGTCTCTGTCAACACGGGCCATTATACACCACATGCTGGATCACACGTTTTTACAGCTCTGCCCTTAGAAATGTGTACTGCCCCACCAGCACACACACACACACACACACACACACACACACACACACAAACACATACAGAAACACACACATACAGAATAACACACGCTCGCACAGACACACACACACACACACACACACACACACACACACACCTCATGCTGGGGAGATTCCATTGTCCCCGGAGTGTCCTCATGTCTGATAGCGTGATGGCGGGAGAGTCCCCCATGGAGTCTCTCTTGGTCTGGGTCATTGATTACAAAGAGCCTCCTGGTTTTGTCTGACAGATGCGAATCTGTGCTATTTAATTTGGAGCGCTCTCCCTCAAAGGGACACCATTAGCCAGCCAACATTGCAATGAAGAGGATTCCATTAACACAGCGCAGTGTGTGTGTGTGTGTGTGTGTGTGTGTGTGTGTGTGTATGCATGTATGAGTGTATACGTGAGAGAGAGAGAGACAGAGAGAGACAGAGGGAAAGTAAGAAAGAAAGGAGAGAGAGAAAGAGAGAGAGTGTGCTGTGTGTGTGTGCCCTGTGTGTGTGTGTGTGTGTGTGTGTGTGTGTGTATGTGTGTGTACACCAGCTCCTGATTGGTGTTAACTAAACACAGCCACAGGGTCTCTGCACAGGAAGGCGGTGTGGTTAATGACCACTTCACTCGTGTGTGTGTGTGTGTGTGTGTGTGTGTGTGTGTGTGTGTGTGTGTGTGTGTGTGTGTTGAGGCCCTCCAGTGCCCTCCAGTGCGGTATCTGTCACATGTCAGGGGCCCAGGGCCCTGAGAACGCACCCGCCTGCCACCCAAGCAGGGCGGAGCCAGCAGTTAAAATGTTAATAAGAGCAAAGCAGTTTTAATTTAACAGCTCCGTGCATTTCTAATTAGTCCAGTTAATGAGAGAGACAGTCACAAACCAGCTTCTGATCTTGTCCTCAGATACGCTCTCTATCTCTCTCCATCTCTCCCTTCCTTCCTCACTCTCTCCCTTTCTCAATCTCTCCATCTCTCCCTTATTCACTCTCTCCATCTCTCCCTTATTCACTCTCTCCATCTCTCCCTTTCTCTTCCCTCCATCTCTCCCTTTCTCACTCTCTCCATCTCTCCCTTTCCCTTCTCTCCATCTCTCCCTTATTCACTCTCTCCATCTCTCCCTTATTCACTCTCTCCATCTCTCCCTTTCTCTTCCCTCCATCTCTCCCTTTCTCACTCTCTCCTTCTCTCCCTTATTCACTCTCTCCATCTCTCCCTTTCTCAATCTCTCCTTCTCTCCCTTATTCACTCTCTCCATCTCTCCCTTATTCACTCTCTCCATCTCTCCCTTTCTCAATCTCTCCTTCTCTCCCTTATTCACTCTCTCCATCTCTCCCTTATTCACTCTCTCCATCTCTCCCTTTCTCAATCTCTCCTTCTCTCCCTTATTCACTCTCTCCATCTCTCCCTTTCTCAATCTCTCCTTCTCTCCCTTATTCACTCTCTCCATCTCTCCCTTATTCACTCTCTCCATCTCTCCCTTTCTCTTCTCTCTCTTCTTCTTTTGAATTTGAGTGTTAAAGTGATGACTATCTAACCCCATCCTTACTGAGTAGCCAGATCCCCGCTAATGATATTTGTGTGTGTGTGTGTGTGTGTGTGTGTCTGTGTGTGTGTGTGTCATCTGTGAGCATTTTAAGACGCTGCTTTGCTGTGGCTTGGTGATGTTGACCTCCAGCGACTCATCTTAACACTTAACTCTTTGAGGGCTTTTTGTTGTTGTTGCCATTTTAAATTCAAGGCTGCTTCAGCAAACAGACGCTTCTGCCAATTCACCCAAAGCCTAATTTCCCTGAATCCGCAGCCTCACCGTACTACACAATCCCACAGTTCACAAGCAGCCTTACCGTGCTACACAATCCCACAGGTTAAGAACAGCCTTACCGAACTACACAATACCACAGGTTAAAGGTGCATTAAGGATTAATAGCTATTCGCTAAAGGTATGCTAGCAGCTAA
>NC_137909.1:28743063-28745563 GCF_963457725.1 Sprattus sprattus
GGGCTAATCAATCACTTGTCTTTCAAGATGAAGGAAAGAAATGGTTGTGTCCGGGTGGGGGGCACGCATTAAAGAAGTAAGATGCAGAAGATGCTATTAATATAACTGGTATTTATTAAACTAGTATGTACAGGTAGCCCTGGCTCATCAGGAGCGCAGAGTGGAGTGAAGGCAGAGTCATAGTACATGAGTGACAAGAGAGCGAAAGATGGGAGCGCAACCCGTTTATAGTTCCCCCATGACCTGAAGGATCATGGGAGCTGTAGTGGCAATATGAATACACAACAGAAATGGTAGGAAGAGATCTGAAGAGATCTAAAAGAAAGAAAGAAAGACAAAGAGAACGACAGGATCAAAAGATGACAGGACAGAGATGAAGATTTGACGCAAACTCTGCAACCATTGAGACATAGAGAGGCTCCGGTGTGCTTTACGGAACCTCTGACATTCACCTCCTTTAACATTTAATCTTGGCCACAGACCTGGCAGCAGAATGTCAGGAGGCCACGTCTCTGTGTCTGACTCCTGCCCCTCCTCCTCTCCTCACTTCTCTGTGTCAGACTCCTGCCCCTCTGCCCATCTTTGCCGTGTCATCTTCAGACATGCTTTGCTAATTCATGAACAATGAGCTAAAAAAAGCAAGCTGTTTTGCCTAACAGAATGCTAACAGTGAGTTTTTTAACCAAAAAACCTGAGGTTTTGGCTAACAGAATGCTAACAATGAGCTAAAAATCTAGTGGTTGTGGCTAACAGAATGCTAACAGTGAGCTGAAAAAGCCAGCGGTTTAGGCTAACAGAATGCTAACAGTGAGTTTTTAAACTAAAAAAACCTGAGGTTATGGCTAATAGAATGCTAACAATGAGCTAAAAAGCTAGTGGTTGTGGCTAACATAATGCTAACAGTGAGCTGAAAAAGCCAGCGGTTTTGGCTAACAGAATGCTAACGATGAGTTAAAAAAGCCAGTGTATTTGGCTAACAGGATGCTACCCATGCGCGGGCAGCAGCGACACTGAATCCCCCCAACACACTCTGTCTGAGACGGGGGTTGATCCAGTTACCTCCTCACATGTCTTGAAAGTGTCTGAGTGCTTTAATTAATGGCCAAGGCACCAGAGCTGTCCAACCTAGTGACAGAAGCCTGAGCTAAAACCAAAAGTGGGACACAGGTCTGTTACAACCAGCACACAGCTGTGTCTATTATTATCCACGAGAGGATCAGAAGCAAGCTTATTCATTTTCTGAATTCTTTAAAAGCAAATACAATCAAACTGACTTATTCTTCTATCCAACACACACACACACACACACACACACACACACACAGTCACACTCATGAGATTAATTTCTAATTTTTCTATCTCTCAGTCGACTCACTCTCCCCATGGTCTTGAGTATGTCAGGTGTGTACGCCAGTGTGGTTAGGATGTCATTTCCTGTTTATTTATCTCTGGAAAAAGTGTGTCTTTACAAATGTTTGTAATCCCGCCCCATTTTTTTCCTTCTGTGAGGCGCATTGTGTTACCTCCTGGTATGAAATGCGCTGTACAAATAAAGTTTGATTTAATTAGATTTGTAAGGGTATGTGTGTGTGTGGCTTTGTGTGTGTGTCTGTGTGCGTGGATATATGTGTGTGTGTGTGTGTGTGTGTGTGTATCTATGTGTGTGGATACGTGTGTGTTAGGTGATGGAATGGTAGTGGTGGAGGTGGTTCTCTCCTCTTTTGCAGTGCTTGACACTTGACAGTGTGTGTGTGTGTGTGTGAGCTTACCTCTCCTTTGCGCTGAAAAGTCCAACTTGCATTGCTTAATTAAGAGAGAAGGGCCATATTAATATAGAAGCCGAAGTATCCGGGTCCTTATGGCGTCTAGCTTTTAATGGTGATTACACTGTTCTCTGTGTACTGTCAGAACGCTAATTAGCCTTCAGTCAGCGCTAACTGTGTGCCTGTAAAATGGGCTAATGTCTGCTTCAGTTGAAACGTGTCTGAGTGTGTGTCAACTGTTTCCTCTGCAGTGATAATCACGGATCATGTTGGAGTAAGGTGGGCAACACACTGACCAGCAATCGTAGTGATAAAAGCAGTAGATTCCTGCAGCTTGCTACGGTTCAGCAGCAGAACGGATGACACGGCTAGCGCTACGCTACTGACGTGGGAGCAGATCATTGATTCAAATATGAGCTTGAACTGAATTGAACTCAACTTCCAGAGCGTAACATGACGCTCATCACTGTCAGTTCAATGTATCCTAGCAACATTTAAGGCTTTCTGAACAATCAAAGCCGTAAGATTCTTTATGGGGCAGAACTTGTGTTACTTTGGTAATGGAATTATTATGGTCTGAACGTTGCGTTGTGTGTGATCCCCGCCTTACTCCTCTTAACTCATGATCATGTCTGGTAACTCATTAATACAAAGGCATCAACTATTTGTGCCTTGACAGATGCATTCATCCAGTGTAGTAGTGTGTGTGTGTGTGTGTGTGTGTGTGTGTGTGTGTG
>NC_137909.1:28748063-28750612 GCF_963457725.1 Sprattus sprattus
GATTGGAATTTCTAAAGGAATTTGTCGTTTTATGGTATAGAAAGCCCTGCATGCTTTTTCTCTCAAATCATTCACTGCAAGATTGAACTTTATTAATTAAGTTGATTATTAAGTCTTAATATCTGTAGTTATTTGTGTGTTCAATTGAGTGCGGCCCTATTGTAAAGTTCTTGCCAATTCGTTTATATTAATGTTAAATAGGGTTGGGCTTAAGCAGCAGCCTTGTTTCACCCCACGCCCCATGGAGAGGAATTTAGTTTTTTTGCTTCCAATCTTTCATGCACACTTACTTCCTGAATACATTGATTTAATCAGGTCATAGGTTTGACCCCCCTACACCACTTTCTATTAACTCTATCTGTAAGAAAGTTTAGGACTCTTAGGAATTTATAATACTACAAAAATGCTTTCCCAGGTTACTGTTCACACAAATTCCTCTGTAATTACTAGGGTCGAATTTGTCACCAGATTTGAAAATTGGGGTTATGAGTCCTTCATTCCAGATGTCAGGGTAGTAACCTACACTCAGAACTAAGTAGAATAGTTGCCAATTCAACTTAGTTCTGAGTGTAGGTTACTACCCTGACATCTCAGAATAAGATGCCTAATTGAAATGTTGTGCTCAGGCATTTTAGCATCTCATTCAGAACACAGTCTAACCCTTGTCATTTTTTATCTTTCAACTCTCTTGTTTTCACCGCGAACCCATCTCACTGCTCAGGGCCTCAATGACAATACTCTCTCTCTCTCTCCTCTTTCCCTTGTTCAGTACATCTCTCTCTCTCTCTCTCTCCATCTCTCCATCTCTCCTTCCTGATGTGTTCTATCCATCTTCCATTATAAAGACCCCCCCCTCGTGTAGTGCATCTACTTCCCTTGCTCCATCTCTCTCCCCCTCCCTCTTTCCATCACTCTCTCCATCTCTCTCTCCCTCCCTCTCTCCCTCCCTCTCTCCATCTCTCTCCATCTCTCTCTCCCTCCCTATCTCCATCACTCTCTCCCTACCTCTCTCCATCACTCTCTCCCTACCTCTCTCCATCACTCTCTCCATCTCTCTCTCTCTCTCTCTCCCTACCTCTCTCCATCTCTCTCTCTCTCTCTCTCTCCCTACCTCTCTCCATCTCTCTCTCTCTTTCTCCCTACCTCTCTCCATCTCTCTCTCTCTCTCTCCCTCCCTCTCTCCATCTCTCTCTCTCTCTCTCTCTCTCCCTACCTCTCTCCATCTCTCTCTCTCTTTCTCCCTACCTCTCTCCATCTCTCTCTCTCTCTCTCCCTCCCTACCTCTCTCCATCTCTCTCTCTCTTTCTCCCTACCTCTCTCCATCTCTCTCTCTCTCTCTCCCTCCCTCTCTCCATCACTCTCTCTCCCTACCTCTCTCCATCCCTCCATCTCTCTCTCCCTACCTCCATCACTCACTCCATATCTTTCTCTCTCCCTACCGCTCTTCATCTCTCTCTCCCTACCGCTCTCCATCTCTTTCTCCTGATTGCTCCGTATCGCTCTCCCTACTTCTCTCATCTCTTTCTCTCTCTCTCCCTATCTCTCTCCATCTCTCTCTCTCTCTCCATACCTCTCTCCATCTCTTTCTTTGGATGCTCTCTATCCTTCCTGTCCTAGAAAGAGTGAGTAGCATGTCCCCTCTCTCTCCCTCTCTTTGTCTCACTACCTTGTTCAATACATCTCTGTCCCTGGCTCTCCCTCCATCTCTCTCTCCCTACCTCTCTCCATCTCTCTCCCGCTCTCCTCACCTCTCTTTCATGGTGTTCTCTATTCTTCTTGCCCTTTAAAGAGTGACTAGCTTGTCCCCCCTTTCTCTCTCACTTGCTCAATCTCCTTCCCTTGCTCCCTCTCCTCTGTACCTTGCTCTTTCTCTCCCCCTCCTCTTTTTTCTCTCTCTCTTCCTCTCCTCTTTCCCTTGCTCTCTCTCTCCCTCCTCTTTTTTCTCTCTCTCTCCCTCCTCTTTTTTCTCTCTCCCCTTGTTCCCTCTCTCCCTCCTCTTTTTTCTCTCTCTCTCCCTCCTCTTTTTTCTCTCTCCCTCTCCTCTTTCCCTTGTTCCCTCTCTCCCTCCTCTTTTTTCTCTCTCTCTCCCTCCTCTTTTTCTCTCTCCCTCTCCTCTTTCCCTTGTTCCCTCTCTCCCTCCTCTTTTTTCTCTCTCTCTCCCTCCTCTTTTTTCTCTCTCCCTCTCCTCTTTCCCTTGTTCCCTCTCTCCCTCCTCTTTCTCTCTCTCTCTCCCTCTCCTCTTTTCTCCTCTCTCTCCATCTCTTTTTCCTGTTGTTCTCTATCATTCTTGCTCAATAAAGAGTGACTACCATGTCCTGTCCATGTCTTTGCTTACTCTCCCTCTCTCCCTCTTGCTCTCTCTCTTTCTTTCCCTCTCTCTCTCCCTCTTGCTCTCTCTCTCCTCTACCTTTTTCTCTCTCTTTCTCTCCCCACTGCCTTGATAAATCAGACAGTCTTTCATGAACTTTCTCTCTCATTCCTCCTCTACCCCCTTCCCTCCCTCCCTCCCTTCCTTCTCTCTCTCTCCCTCTCTATCTCTCTCCCTCTCT
>NC_137909.1:28753312-28755812 GCF_963457725.1 Sprattus sprattus
CAAGAAAGCTCTGCATACTTTTTCTCTCAAATCATTCACTGCAAGATTGAACTTTCCATTTGAGTTGATTATTAAGCCTAAATATCTGTAATTATTTGTGTGTTCAATTGAGTGTGGTCCTATTTTAAAGTTGCGTTTTTGTATCTGAGATCTGGATATTTATTCAAATATCATTATTTTAGTTTGGTTTATGTTATGTGTATACTGCCAGGGCCCAGGTCTGGCAGTACTGCTCTAGCAGATCCAGATTTTGAGGTAATCCCTGTTCAGTGGGTGACAGCAGAACCAGGTCGTTGGCATAGAGCAGGAGTTTGGTTTCCGAGTCATGTACGGTGAGGCCAGGTGCTGTTGATTTTTCTATGATTCTTGCCAATTGATCAGCCAGATTCGGATTGGAATTTCTAAAGGAATTTGTCGTTTTATGGTATAGAAAGCCCTGCATGCTTTTTCTCTCAAATCATTCACTGCAAGATTGAACTTTATTATTTAAGTTGATTATTAAGTCTTAATATCTGTAGTTATTTGTGTGTTCAATTGAGTGCGGCCCTATTGTAAAGTTCTTGCCAATTCGTTTATATTAATGTTAAATAGGGTTGGGCTTAAGCAGCAGCCTTGTTTCACCCCACGCCCCTTGGAGAGGAATTTTGTTTTTTTGCTTCCAATCTTTCATGCACACTTACTTCCTGAATACCTTGATTTAATCAGGTCATAGGTTTGACCCCCAAAACCACTTTCTATTAACTCTATCTGTAAGGAAGTTTAGGACTCTTAGGAATTTATAATACTACAAAAAAAGCTTCCCCAGGTTACTGTTCACACAAATTCCTCTGTAATTACTAGGGTCGAATTTGTCACCAGATTTGAAAATTGGGGTTATGAGTCCTTCATTCCAGATGTCAGGGTAGTAACCTACACTCAGAACTCAGTAGAATAGTTGCCAATTCAACTTAGTTCTGAGTGTTGGTTACTACCCTGACATCTAAGAATAAGATGCCTAATTGAAATGTTGTGCTCAGGCATTTTAGCATCTCATTCAGAACACAGTCTAACCCTTGTCATTTTTTATCTTTCAACTCTCTTGTTTTCACCGCGAACCCATCTCACTGCTCAGGGCCTCAATGACAATACTCTCTCTCTCTTTCTTTCCTCTTTCCCTTTTTCAGTACATCTCTCTCTCTCTCTCTCCATCTCTCCATCTCTCCATCTCTCCTTCCTGATGTTTTCTATCCATCTTGCATTATAAAGCCCCCCTCCACCTTGTGTAGTGCATCTACTTCCCCTGCTCCATCTCTCTCTCCATCACTCTCTCCATCACTCTCTCCATCACTCTCTACATCTCTCTCTTTCTCTCTCCCTGTACCTCTCTCCATCTCTCTCTCACTACCTCTCTCATCACTCTCTCCATCTCTCTCTCCCTACGTCTCTCCCTACCTCTCTCCATCTCTCTCTCCCTACCTCTCTCCATCTCTCTCTCCATCTCTCTCTCCCTACCTCTCTCCATCTCTCTCTCTCTCTCTCCCGACCTCTCTCCATCTCTCTCCCTACCTCACTCTCTCCATCTCTTTCTCCTAATTGCTCCATCTCTCTCTCTACCTCTCTTTCATGGTGTTTTCTATTCTTCTTGCCCTTTAAAGAGTGACTAGCATGTCCCCCCTTTCTCTCTCACTTGCTCAATCTCCTTCCCTTGCTCCCTCTCCTCTGTACCTTGCTCTTTCTCTCCCTCTCCTCTTTTTTCTCTCTCTCTTCCTCTCCTCTTTCCCTTGCTCTTTCTCTCTCCCTCCTCTTTTTTCTCTCTCTCTTCCTCTCCTCTTTCCCTTGCTCTTTCTCTCCCTCTCCTCTTTTTCTCTCTCTCTTCCTCTCCTCTTTCCCTTGCGCTCCCTCTCCTCTTTATTCTCTCTCTCCTCTTTTTTTTTCTCTCTCTCTCTCTCCCTCTCCTCTTTTCTCTCTCTCCCTCTCCTCTCCCCTTGCTCTCTCTCTCCCTCTTCTCTTTTTTTCTCTCTCTCCATCTCTTTTTTCTGGTGTTCTCCACATTCTTGCTCAATAAAGAGTGACTACCATGTCCTGTCTCTATTGTTCCGTCTATCTTTGCTTACTCTCCCTCTCTCTCTCTCCCTCTTGCTCTCCCTCTCTCTCTCTCCCTTTTTCTCTCTCTTTCTCTCCCCACTGCCTTGATAAATCTGACAGTCTTTCATGAACTTTCTCTCTCATTCCTCCTCTACCCCCTTCCCTCCCTCTCTCTCTCTCTCTCTCTCTCTCTCTTCTAAAGAGCATTGTGTTTCGCTGCACTGCATTGCTCCTGGGTCCTCTGATTATGCATGAGAGTAGATGAGGAGGGGGTGTGTGTGTGTGTGTGTGTGTGTGTGTGTGTGTGTGTGTGTGTGTGCTGAGAGTTGAGGCAGATAGATGAGGCAGCCTCAGGACAGTGTTCACCAGCACACACCTTCCCTGCTAATTACCTAATAACACTTTACAGCTGCTCCTCAGAGCCGCCATGAGTGTG
>NC_137909.1:28760812-28768312 GCF_963457725.1 Sprattus sprattus
GACACCACAGCGTTTAAAACACGAGTCTGAAGGCCACCGGTGGGGTGTGTGTGTGTGGGGGGAGGGTGGGGGGGGGGGGGTAAAAAAGTAATTACGACCGTTTTTGAGCAGTTAACCGCTCTACAGATTCACCAGTAGAATGAAATGGAATCAGCAAGGCAATTTCAGTCAGGTGCAACAGGAAAGGTGTGGGAAAAAAAAGAAAAATAATAGAATGAAACAAACGTTCACATTCGAGTTCCTGTGGCCGTGTTTGATCCTAAGGGAGAATATATCACACAGCTCTACACACACCTTCAGTTCATACACAGACTCCCTCTCCTCCTCTCCCCTCCACTAGAGACAGATATTAGATAAATATTTCTATCACATAAACTGTATCAATAACTCACTTAGGGAGGCAGGGGTGTGGGGGTGATTGGGTTTGCCTGTCGATAACTGATTGTGTCTACGGATGATCATTTTTCTCTCTGGGAGAGCGAAGAGGCTGCCCAGTCAATCGCAGCTGTCAGAAGTCATTGTGGTGGAGGCTTGTGTGTGCAGATCAGTAACGATGGCCGCCTCCCCTCCTGTCTCGAGCCATTGATGAGTGCAGGGGCTGAGAAAGCCCTTTGGCCTCCTCTACAGGGTTTCCCATTGATGAGTGCAGGGGCTGAGGAAGCCCTTTGGCCTCCTCTACAGGGTTTCCCATTGATGAGTGCAGGGGCGGAGAAAGCCCTTTGGCCTTGCTGTAGCCTCATCTACAGGGTTTCCCAGTGATGAGTGCAGGGGCGGAGAAAGCCCTTTGGCCTTGCTGTAGCCTCCTCTACAGGGTTTCCCATTGATGAGTGCAGGGGCTGAGGAAGCCCTTTGGCCTGGCTGTAGCCTCCTCTACAGGGTTTCCCAGTCAATGTCAACTCCCCAAACACACAAGTAAGGATGACACACATTCACCCTACTCATCTTGAGAAAGACCAATTAAATGTAATAATAATTATTAAATGTTTAAATGTCAAGTGTAAGTCTGGATGAGAGTGAACAGGCTTTTAGGGAAGGTTTGGGGGATGCATTTCTGAGGCAACATGAGTGGTACATCTGAAAGTGAATGCATGGCATGTGGGTCACATATGAGTGTGTGTGGATGCATGGCTTCATTTAGACAGGGAGGTTACTGGTGGAGACAGAGAGATGTGATGTGTATAGATAGAGGGCAGGGAGGGTCTGTATTGGCTTGAAATGGCATGATGACTACGGAGCAGTGGGACAACACACACATACACACATATGATAATACACACACACACACACACACACACACTCTTTCCCTCTCAACACCCCCCCCCACCCAACCCCTGACACACACACACATACACACACACACACTCTCCCTCTCAACACCCCCCTCCACCCCATCCCCTGACACACACACACACACACACACACAAACACTCAGACACACACACACACACACACAATCAGTCAGGATAAAGATCTCACTGTGGTGCGAAGTGAAAGGGGAGATGAGCTGCAGCACAACAGAGATCAATAAGGAAGCACTCCTTCAGGAGCGGCGTGTGTGTGTGTGTGTGTGTGTGTGTGTGTGTGTGTGTGTGTGTCTGTGTGTGTGTGTGTTTGTGTGTGTGTGTGTGTGTTTGTGTGTGTGTGTTGTCACAGTCAATAGGAGTTAAGAGGCGTGGGTCCATCTCCTCAGACGCATGTGGCAGGGCTGGACAAGATGGCCACAGAGACCTGCTCTCATCACCCCCCAACCCCCACACCACACTGGCTCAGACACACCACACACCACACACCACACACCACACACACCACACACACCACACACCACACACCACACACCACACACACCACACACACCACACACCACAGAGACCTGCTCTCATCACCCCCCAACCCCCACACCACACTGGCTCAGACACACCACACACCACACACCACAAACACCACACACCACACACACCACACACCACAGAGACCTGCTCTCATCACCCCCCAACCCCCACACCACACTGGCTCAGTCACACCACACACCACACACCACAAACACCACACACCACAAAACCACACACACCACAGAGACCTGCTCTCATCACCCCCCACACCACACACACACACCACACCCCCCACACACCCCACACCACACACACACCACACACCACACACCACACACACCACACACCACAGAGACCTGCTCTCATCACCCCCCAACCCCCACACCACACTGGCTCAGACACACCACACACCACACACCACAAACACCACACACCACAAAACCACACACACCACAGAGACCTGCTCTCATCACCCCCCACACCACACACACACACCACACCCCCCACACACCCCACACCACACACACACCACACACCACACACCACACACACCACACAACACACACCACACACCACACCACACCACACAGCACAGCACAAACCACACACCACACACCACACACACCGCACTGGCTCAGACAGCCTCATACATACAGATAGACTGACTGCTTATGGTGCAGGCCGTCCACCCACTGTATCCACCTAGCCTAATGCACACTGATAGTGCACTGTATCCACCTGGCCTAATGCACACTGATAGTGCACTGTATCCACCTAGCCTAATGTACACTGATAGTGCACTGTATCCACCTAGCCTAATGCACACTGATAGTGCACTGTATCCACCTAGCCTAATGTACACTGATAGTGCACTGTATCCACCTAGCCTCATGCACACTGATAGTGCACTGTATCCACCTAGCCTCATGCACACTGATAGTGCACTGTATCCACCTAGCCTAATGCACTCTGATAGTGCACTGTATCCACCTGGCCTAATGCAAACTGATAGTGCACTGTATCCACCTAGCCTAATGCACACTGATAGTGCACTGTATCCTTCTACCTGGCCTAATGCACACTGATAGTGCACTGTATCCACCTAGCCTAATGCACACTGATAGTGCACTGTATCCACCTAGCCTAATGCACACTGATAGTGCACTTTGTCCACCTAGCCTAATGCACACTGATAGTGCACTGTATCCTTCTACTTGGCCTAATGCACACTGATAGTGCACTGTATCCACCTGGCCTAATGCACACTGATAGTGCACGGTAACCACCTAGCCTAATGCACACTGATAGTGCACTTTGTCCACCTAGCCTAATGCACTCTGATAGTGCACTGTATCCTTCTACCTGGCCTGCCGCGGGCAGATGGGTCCCCCCTTCTGAGTTGGGTCCTATTGACATAAACACAAAAATGTATTGAATTGATTGGAATTTAACTGAATTCAAACTGCTGTATCTAAATAGCCTGCAGGCTGAGACGCCCGCTGAGAACCAATCGGAGATGTCTAAAGAGCTACGCCACATGGACCACCCATAGGTAGGTACATCACTGCTACACAGATGACACCAAACCCGTGATTCTGGCCAGACAAACCCCTTGGTCTTATTGCAGATCTGGGCTTGTCTCTCAGATGGATGAAGGAACGCTACCTTCAGCTAAACCTCTCTCTCCTCATCTCTCTCTTTCTGTTTCTTTCTCTCTCTCTCTCTCTCCTCATCTCTCTCTTTCTCTTTCTCTTCATCCCTCTCTCCCTCCCTCCACCCAGCCGTTTCTGCGGCTGGAGCACCTCTCTACGACTGAACTCTTGGTCACCCCGGCCAATCCATCCATCCATCACAATATCAACATCAAAATGGCCTCTTCATCCCTCACCCCGACTAAGGTTGCCATAAACCTGGGCTTCATGACTGATGGCCAGCCATCCCTCACTGTCCGTAAGCTGTTTCTGTCACTGCTGCTGCTGCTGTTGTGAGGTGAGCACTAATACTGCAGAGGAGACATCAGGCCTCACATGACTGAGTATGCCACCTCACCTGAGTCAGTATGCCACCTCACCTGACTGAGGATGCCTGACTGAGTATGCCACCTCACCTGACTGAGTATGCCACCTCACCTGTCTGAGTACGCCACCTCACCTGACTGAGTATGCCTGAATGAGTATGCCACCTCACCTGACTGAGTATGCCACCTCACCTGTCTGAGTATGCCACCTCACCTGACTGAGTATGCCTGACTGAGTATGTCACCTCACCTGACTGAGTATGCCACCTCACCTGTCTGAGTATGCCACCTCACCTGACTGAGTATGCCTGACTGAGTATGCCACCTCACCTGTCTGAGTATGCCACCTCACCTGTCTGAGTATGCCACCTCACCTGTCTGAGTATGCCACCTCACCTGTCTGAGTATGCCACCTCACCTGACTGAGTATGCCACCTCACCTGTCTGAGTACGCCACCTCACCTGTCTGAGTATACTCAGCCAGGTGAGGTGGCGTACTCAGACAGGTGAGGTGGCATACTCAGTCAGGTGAGGTGGCATACTCAGTCAGGCATATATGCCTGACTGAGTATGCCACCTCACCTGACTGAGTATGCCACCTCACCTGTCTGAGTACGCCACCTCACCTGGCTGAGTATGCCAGCTCACCTGACTGAGTACGTCAGCTCACCTGACCCATTATGCCACCTCACCTGACTCAGTATGCCACTACACCTGACTCAGTATCCCACCTCACCTGCGTCAGTATGCCACCTCACCTGAGTATGCCACCTCACCTGACTGAGTATGCCACCTCACCTGACTGAGTATGCCACCCAGCTCTGGGCACAGGCCATGGTTATCTCTCTCCTTGACTACTGCAATGCCCATCCAGCTCCCAGCATGCATCAGTGAAACCCTCCCGGATGGTTCAGAAAGAGGCGTCTAGTTTTCAACCAATTGAAAGTATTCAGGTTTGGCCTACAATGTCATTAAACTGCCATTAAAGAGTAATATACAGTACATTTTAAAAATCGGACTTGTGTGAATTGGTTGAATCTCAAAACTAATTAAATAACAATGGGGCAAACAAATGAGAATGAAATAAAAATAGTTTGGTTAATTGGGGTCTGCAGGTCATATTGTTTGGGTCCAGTTAAGCAGAGAAGTCAATACGTTAATGTCCATTAGGACCCTGTTTAAGGAGTTATGGTTTTTAATTGATTTTCATTTTATTAATTAGTAATTAAGAAAAAGACTAAGAGAAATGTGTCATTGTCTCTCACCAGCTGACCCCCCCCCCCCCCCCCCCCCCACTGAGGAGAAAGGCTGAAGGAGTGAGTATAGGGGAGACTTAGACATCAATCAACTAATCAATGAATTAGAAAACATCAAACAACTAACAACACTTTACATATCAATGAAACATTTGTAGTTCCAAGTTGGTGGAACGAACTGCCTAGCACTACCAGAGCGGGGGCGTACCTCTCTACCTTTAAGAAGCTTTTGAAGACCCAACTCTTCGGAGTGCACCTCCCTTCCTAACTGGCACCTCGACGAGTTCTTAATTTCACTTACAGCAGTTACATTCCTGCACTCCTTTTTTTTCTTTTCGGTTTTCGATATTCTAGTTCTTATGTAAAGTAGCATTTACACTAGACATCTACTGCTCGTAGCTTGACTGTTCTCTCCCTTGTACGTCGCTTTGGACAAAAGCGTCTGCTAAATGACTAAATGTAAATGTAAACATCAATCAACTAATCAATGAATTATAAAACATCAAACAACTAACAACACTTTACATACTCAACATGAGGAAACACAGAATAGCTTGTTTTGGATTTGATTACACTACCATTGAAGGCTCTGTGTTAAGCTTAATCAGGCCTCAGTAAGCTCTCATACCGTGATTAGGCTTCAGTAAGCTCTCATACCGTGATCAGGCTTCAGTCAGCTCTCATCCCGTGATCAGGCTTCAGTCAGCTCTCATACCGTGATCAGGCTTCAGTAAGCTCTCATACCGTGATCAGGCTTCAGTAAGCTCTCATACCGTGATCAGGCTTCAGTAAGCTCTCATACCGTGATCAGGCTTCAGTAAGCTCTCATACCGTGATCAGGCCTCAGTAAGCTCTCATACCGTGATCAGGCTTCAGTCAGCCATACCGTGATTACCCTGGTGTTCACCTTTCCACAGAGCACTCGAGTGGACCCTAGGTGAACTACGTGGAGGGAGTAAACTATATACATATATATACACACACACACACACACACACACACACACACACACACACACACACACACACACACACACACACACACACACAAAATATATATATACTGATACAGTATATATATATATATTAACTCTCTTTACATGTATATATATAGATAGATAGATGGATAGATAGGGAGAGAGAGAGACTTTACACATGCATACACACACACACATACACACACACAATTCAATTCAATTTCTTTATTTCGCCATGTACACAGGTACTAGGAATTTTGATTGGTTTTCTCCATGCAGGCTGGAGCATTACAAATAGAACAGAACAAAGGGACAAGACAGAACAACAATACAAGAAAGTACCAAAGTACCATGATCATGGAGGTAGTGCAATAATAGAAATGTTGAATAAGTTAAATAAATAAAGTGCTGAGAGGAGCCATAAAGCTCATGTGCAAGAGCTGTTTATGAGGGCTATTGCTTGGGGGAAAAAACTATTGAGGTGTCGTGAAGTTTTTGTCATGATGGCCCTGTATCGCCGTCCAGAGGGGAGACGGTTAAAGAGGCAGTTGGCAGGATGTGAGAGGTCATAGAGTGGACCCAAGGTAAACTATGTGGAGGGAGAAACTTTATATATATATATACACATACATTACACACACACACATAGACACACACACACAAAATACATATAACTCTCTTTACATATATTATATAGATAGATAGATAGATAAATAGATAGATAGGTAGATAGATATATAGATAGATGGGGAGAGAGAAAGAGACTTTACACATGCGTACACACACACACACACAAACACACATAAATATATATATAAACCTCTATCAATATAAAAAGCCATTACACTGCACACAGAAAGGAGCGTGGGGAACTGAGAGAATTACACCTAACTGTGCCTCCACTCACACACACACACACACACACACACACCTAACTGTGCCTCCACTCACACACAAAAAATACATTTCAAAAGTGTGAAAATGTTACAGGAGGAAAAAAAAAACCCTCCCATTGACATTTCAATAAGTAGAACACGGCGGCACCAATCCACTCCCAACTTTCCTGAAACAATTATTGTTCCGGAACCTCCGGGCCGTGGCACTCGTGCTCCCCCCCCCCCCCCCCCCCCCAACCCCCACCCCCCCTGCGTCTGGGGGCCGGGAACAGTAATTGACTAAATTGTAGAACACACCGGGGCCATTTACTGTAGAAATGTGTGTGTGTGTGTGTGTGTGTGTGTGCTGCAGAATGAATCATTTCCACAGAAATGAGGGTGACTGAAATTAGCCCTGAGAATGATTGAGATGTGGCTCGGGGAGTTCGGAGCCGTACTGGAGAGAGGGGGCCGCTAGAAGAAGCTGGCATCTGTGAGCGGGCTCTACCGACATCTCCTCTCATCAACACAGACAAACACTCACACA
>NC_137909.1:28773312-28790812 GCF_963457725.1 Sprattus sprattus
ATGAAATCTATTTCTGTATTCCATTGGGGCCAAGAAAAGAGGTCTCTTGTGGAAAATGTGCGGGTGTAGCGTGGTATTTCACAAGAGACCTCTTTTCTTGGCCCCAATGGAATACAGAAATAGATTTCATAGATTCAATTCAATAGATTCATTCAGTTTGGTCTAGGTGTTCAGATTCATCCACATAAACATAGCTCACGACCTCCCATGTCTTATGCATTGCTCCCCACTGTGTGTGTGAGCTGACCTCCTCTCTTTCCACCAATCGCACCACAGAAAGTGCCAGAATGTCTTCTGAAACATTTAACATTGGAAGACGTACCTTAGGCCTGTACATTTAACATTGGAAGACGTACCTTAGGCCTGTACATTTAACATCGGAAGACGTACCTTAGGCCTGTACATTTAACATTTAAGCACCTAGCTCCGCAGTTGCAATTGTATTCAATTTGACAAATTTGTAAGCCGACTAAAATGTATATGTGTCACATGTTCCTATTGTAGGCCTAAATACATTATTCAGAACAGACGTGACATGGACTTTAGGCTTATTGATCTCCAGAAAATCTAATTATGAATACAAATAAAATTTGCTTCTCATAGAAGTAAGCAAAACACTTAATTTTTTACAGGCTTCAAAATCACATACCCTGACATAGCAGACACCAATATAACAGCCAGTTTAAAAGGATGTGGCTTTAAGCATGTCTGACAAGTTACAGTTATGTGTCGATGAATTTAAATGTTTTAAACAACAGAAGAAGAAACTGCGAATGCACTGCGGTTCCTGCCAGTTATTTTTCGCGGTCAAAACAGCACCCTAAGTGTAAAATGAGTTTTGTGTCATGACATACCAGAAGTGCCGCACTAGATGGTGTGAATTTGACTGGATGAATTTAAAGGGTGTTCTGACTGAGGCCTAAGGGTGTCCACTGGGAAACAGGCTGTGGGTAGTAAACAGTTCTTTAGCACAGGGGAAGCTGGTTAACCCCCCCAGCTGCTTAGGGTCCCCTGGGACTGTGTGTGTGTGTGTGTGTGTGTGTGTGTGTGTGTTTGTGTGTGTGTGTGTGTGTGTGTGTGTGTGTGTGTGCGCGTGTGTGTGTGCGTGTGGGTGCGCGTGTAAGTGAGAGTGCGTGTGTGTGTGTGTGTATGTGTGTTTGTGTGTACTGTGTATGTGTGTGCGCGTGTGTGCGCGACTGTTAGTGTGTGTGCGTGTAAGTGTGTGTGCGTGTGTGTGCGCGTCTGTAAGTGTGTGTGCATGTAATTGTATATGCGCGCGTGTGTGTGTTAAGCCTTTTCTAGCCCAACCTCACACCACACTTACATGTTCTCTTCAGTCAGTGCATGCAGTGTGAAGAGTATACAAGCAATTAAACCTGGAGCAGCCCAATAACTGGGGCGGCCATGGCAGTGCCTGCTGTAAATGCTGAGTCCCCAGTCTGTGAGGTCACAGCAGGCCTGAGTCCCTCTACTCCATGTGTGTGTGTGTGCCTGCGTGCGTGCGTGCGTGTGTGTGTGTGTGCCTGCGTGCGTGCGCGTGTAAGTGAGAGTGCGTGTGTGTGTGTGTGTGTGTGTGTGTATGTGTGTGTGTGTGTGTGCGTATGTGTGTGTGTGTATGTGTGTGAGGCCTGAGTCCCTCTACTCCATTCCTTTTGGCAACAGCCAGACTCCTACCGGCCACTCCTTAGAAAAACCTTAACCTGCCTCCCACTGACACACACACACACACACACACACACACACACACACACACACACACACACACAAACACACACACACACACACACACACACACACACATACAAATGAACTCTCACACATAGACACACACACACACACACACACACACACACACACACACACACACACACACACACACACACACACACACACACACACACACACACACACACACACACACACACACACACACACACACACACACATATACAAATGAACTCTCACACATAGACACACACACACACACACACACACACACAAACACACACACACACACACACACATAAACATACTCACACTCATTGCCCCCCCCCCCCCCCCACACACACACATGTGTACATACACGGAGCACATTATAACCCCCCCTCCACCCCCCGCCCCCCAACAACCCCCCAAAAAGACATATTGGAGCCCTACGGTTGTGATTTCCTGCTTGCTGGGGATGCATAAATAAACATAGAACTAAATACACAGAGGACACAGCGCTGAGAGTGGCCGTCCACACACACACACACACACACACACACACACACAAGTGGGGCAGCTGTTATTAAAAGGCCTATTTATCACTGTCAGCCCATTCAGGTCCCATCCCTCTCTGCCCTCGAGCATTGTCACCGCACCACACACACAGTGTCTCTTACACACACACACACACACACACACACACACACACACACACACACACACACACACACACACACACACACACACACACACACAGGCCTCGAGCATTGTCACCACACCACACAGGAACAATGGAGCTCATCCAACCAGGCCTACCCCCCTCCTGCTCAGGCTGTAGGTCTGTCTCTTACACACACACACACACACACACACTCATGTGCATACACACACACACACACACACACACACACACACACACACACACACACACATGTGCATACACACACACACACACTGCACAGCGTCTGTTCATGTGCTCACTTTTACACACACACGCACACACACACGCACACACACACGCACACGCACCCTGTATGCCGTCTGCTCACACTCACAAACACATGTATGCACACACACACACACTCAGGTGCATACACACTGCACAGCGTCTGTTCATGTGCTCACTTTTACACACACACACACACACACACACACACAAACACACGTATGCACACCATGTATGCTGTCTGCTCATACTCACATACATGTACACACACCAACAAAGATGAACACTGTTTGAGTCTCACACATACATGCACACACACACAAACACATAGTAACATAAATTCACACAAATGGCCAAAAAATACCTCTAATACCCAAACCCCTGTGAAAATGATCCACACACACATACTCACGCACAGACACACCCACACACACACACATCTCAAACCCTGTCCAGTGTTCCGCAAGCTGGTCCATTCACACCAAACCCTTTTAACACAGTCACCACCATCAAGACTCTTTCTCACTCACACACACACACACACACACACACACACACACACACACACCTACGTTTACACCTTTTCATTTTATGCCCCACTGAATTATTGATCGCGGCTACAATTACACACTAATCGACGCGGGTGTATTAAGCGAATCTCAAACTCTCTTTTGTTGGACAATAACTAAGAAGGGCTGTTTGGCTTTCACACATACCATCAGTCAGCCTGAGGGGACAGGACACCCCCCGCTTCAGCACCCTAATCATCATTAGCCACCGCGGACACACACACACACACACGGACACGGACGCAGCCCCATTCTCAATGAGGACACTTGGGCGAGGGGGGGGCGGCCTGGAACAAGGTCACATGGTCACGTCTGACCAGGTCAGCTGCTCTCTATACTGCAGACAGGGGCCCTCATGACATCACACAAACTGCAGGGGCCCTCATGACATCACACAAACTGCAGGGGCCCTCATGACATCACACAAACTGCAGGGGCCCTCATGACATCACACATGCTGCAGGGGCCCTCATGACATCACACACACTGCAGGGGCCCTCATGACATCACACATGCTGCAGGGGCCCTCATGACATCACACAAACTGCAGGGGCCCTCATGACATCACACATGCTGCAGGGGCCCTCATGACATCACACACACTGCAGGGGCCTGGCAGACAGGGGCCCTAGTGACCTCACATCATGCCGGAGAGGACTCTGCACAGCGCAGCTCAAAGAGACCATCCCAGACTACAGCCAAATTGAACCCAGATTGACAATTATGTTTACATTACATTTACAACATTGATGAACATACATTCCTATGGAGCAGTCTGTAACTAGCAACTCAGATGATTCAGTGTCCTTTCTGTGGTGTATTTTGTCTGGGTTCTCTGTTAACATATAAAGGCCTCAGCATCCAACACTGACAACATAATACAGCAGCACAGCACAGGATGCGGGCCGGCTGTGGAGCTGCTTGGTGAGCTGGACCTGGTGGGGCAGATCTGGTACCGGACCTGGTGGGGCACATCTGGTACCGGACCTGGTGCTAGTACCATGAGGGCCCCTGCAGTTCCAGTTCCTACTAATTCCAGATGAGAGGATTGCTATTATGCCAAATGAATAGGACTTAAGGACTGCTCTCTCCCCAGCAGAGGAACACACACACAGCACAGGACTGTGACTGCTCTCTCTCCAGTAGAGGAACACACAGCACAGGACTGTGACTGCTCTCTCCAGCAGAGGAACACACAGCCCCGGCCAAAATGAGCTATGATCTGCCCTGAGGCTGAGGGGCTGGGGCTGAGTGTTCCTCTGCTGGGGAGAGAGCAGTCACAGTCCTGTGCTGTGTGTTCCTCTACTGGGGAGAGAGCAGTCACAGTCCTGTGCTGTGTGTTCCTCTACTGGGGAGAGAGCAGTCACAGTCCTGTGCTGTGTGTTCCTCTGCTGGGGAGAGCAGTCACAGTCCTGTGCTGTGTGTTCCTCTGCTGGAGAGAGAGCAGTCACAGTCCTGTGCTGTGTGTTCCTCTGCTGGAGAGAGAGCAGTCACAGTCCTGTGCTGTGTGTTCCTCTGCTGGGGAGAGAGCAGTCACAGTCCTGTGCTGTGTGTTCCTCTACTGGGGAGAGAGCAGTCACAGTCCTGTGCTGTGTGTTCCTCTGCTGGGGAGAGAGCAGTCACAGTCCTGTGCTGTGTGTTCCTCTGCTGGAGAGAGAGCAGTCACAGTCCTGTGCTGTGTGTTCCTCTGCTGGGGAGAGAGCAGTCACAGTCCTGTGCTGTGTGTTCCTCTGCTGGGGAGAGAGCAGTCACAGTCCTGTGCTGTGTGTTCCTCTGCTGGGGAGAGAGCAGTCACAGTCCTGTGCTGGTCCAGCGCAGCCTAGCCTAATGAAGTGCTTGCTTAACCAGCGCGGCCCCCCGCTTAAGTCCTATTAATTTGGCATAATAGCAATCCTCTCATCTGGAATTAACGACAGACCGGCAGAAAACCCTCACCGCCATCGTCTCTGTGGGGTTTCTATGAAAAAAATGAGCCCACCCAGCAACTTCTCCCTCCCTCCCTCCCTCCCTCCATCTCTCCATCCCTCCATTCTCCGTCTGATATGTATGTACACAAGCGTGCGCCTGGGAAAGTTGTTAAAATGCATAACCCTTGCATAAGACCCCTATCAAGTGCGCTTTACACCTGTATTACATTTTCCCCTTCAATCAGCAGCTTTTTCGGGGGAGCTGCTCCGGGAGGTCTTCCCATGAGGAGCCACAATCCATTTAAAAGAGGCCGAACGGCCAGAGCTCATTTATGTGTGTGTGTGTGTGTGTGTGTGTGTGTGTGTGTGTGTAAGGCCCCAGCTCATTTGCAGAAAGATTGCAGATCCAACACCTCGTCTGGGGCTGAAAAATAAAGCGTGTGTTGCAGTAAACGGGACGCCATTGATTGATTCCTCCACACACGCACACACACACACACACACACACACACACACACACACACACACACACACACACACACACACACACACACAAATACACCATTCCCACAAATAGATTGCTATTCTCTGACTGCGTATGAAAAAAGTGGAAGTATTTAAAGTGGATGGTCATTTTATGAGTGGGCTTATGGGAAGGATATGAGTGGTGTGTGGCTTGTCAAGGATTGCAATCGCACAAAGAAAGCGAGGGAGAGGGGGAGAGGGAAGAAGGAAGAGAGAGAGTGAGAGAGAGGGAGAGGAGATGAAATGATTCAAAAAGCCATTTCTGAAAAGGATGTGTGTGATGACCCCTGCATGTGACCTCTGTCGGATGCCATTGACCCCCTCGAGGGAGAGAGCATGACCTTACAAACATCAGCCGTCTGATCTAAGCTGACCTCTTAAAGACCGGACACCACACACACACACACACACACACACACACACACACACACCCTCCCACACACACACACACACACACACACACACACACACACACACACACAAAACTTCCAGGCGATTCAGCGTGGGTCAGGGTGAACTATAGACAGTCGCTGAGGAAAAGCTCTTGCGTGAGCAGAAACTGAGTTCACACAGATCTCAGTCCGGTGAAGTAAAGATGACCCAAGCCAGCCAATGCAGACGTGACACAGCGGAGGAAGAACTGCACTCACATGTGAGGGATCCCTCATCTGGGGGGAGGTCAAAGGCCAACAAGAGCCATGGCAGTGAATGCGGCGCTATCGAGCACAGTATATCCTATATCCGAGGAACAGCCTCCCGTACCACTTAAGGGCAACACAGACACTGGACTGTTTTAAGACTGGCCTAAAAACCTTTTTATTTAGAAAGGCATTTTTTACTTTTTAAAAGACGTATAATTGTCTTAAACTGTGCTAAGGCTGAGGCTAGCCGCTAACTTGGCCGCTGACCTGGTGATTCACTCTGACCTGCTAGTACACACACACTCGTGTCTATGACCTGCTAGTACACCTGGTTATGAGCTGTTGGGTCATTCCGTGCCAATCTTTCAACTCAAATGTGAATCATTTCCCTTACCAAACCCATTTTTTATCATGCATATTATCATTTTCGGAAAATGGGCACAGATAAAATTTCAAACGCTTACAAAAATAAGGCAATTTGAATTAAAGGTATCTTCACACAGTCTAAAAGGTGCTGTAGCTTTTATGAGCATGGACGTCTTCAACACCGTTGGGGATATCAGCAGGACATCTTCAACAAGAATCTAGATCTTTCCACAGACGTGGTCTACCTGATCCCAGTATAGTGGGCTTGAAAATATGTAAACTACAACTTCATTTCAGCATCCTAAAGAGAGAACGGAGGAGTATGAGCGCTAGGGAGAGAGAAGGAAGGGGAAGAGAGAGGTATATATCTGAAGTAGGGCCACAGGTGCAGATGATAATAACAAGTAGGCAGAACTGAAGGTGTCATGTGGGGACCTCCAGGTGGTTTTGCATGGAATGTCCCTTTTCATTTACTCATCTGGCAGACGCACTTAAAAGTACGATTAGTGGTATTCTTTTCAGCTGCTGGGAAAGCTGTATGCTGGTGCATTTAAACGTACAGGTATAGTGGTATTCTTTTCAGCTGCTGGGGCTGCTGTGAACTGGTGCATCTTAACGGATGACTAGTGCCATTCTTTTCAGCCGCTGGTGCATCAAAACGTACGAGTATAGTGGCATTCTTTTCAGCCACTGGTGCATCTAAACGCCACCTAGTGGTATTCTTGTCAGCCGCTGGTGCATCTAAACGTACAACTAGTGGTATTCTTTTCAGCCGCTGGTGCATCCGTAACGTACGACTAGCGGTATTTTTTTTTTTTAAACCACTGGTGCATCTAAACGCCACCTAGTGGTATTCTTTTCAGCCTCTAGGACATCAAAACGGACGACTAGTAGTATTCTTGTCAGCCGCTGGTGCATCTTAACGGACGACTAGTAGTATTCTTTTCAGCTGCTGGGCATGCTGTACGCGGGTGCATTTAAACGTACAGGTATAGTGGTATTCTTTTAAGCTACTGGGGCTGCTGTGAACTGGTGCATCTTAACTTACGACTAGTGGTATTCTTTTTTTAAACCGCTGGTGCATCTAAACGTACGACTAGTAGTATTCTTGTCAGCCGCTGGTGCATCTAAACGTACGACTAGTAGTATTCTTGTCAGCCGCTGGTGCATCTAAACGTACGACTAGTAGTATTCTTGTCAGCCGCTGGTGCATCTAAACGTACGACTAGTAGTATTCTTGTCAGCCGCTGGTGCATCTAAACGTACGACTAGTAGTATTCTTGTCAGGCGCTGGTGCATCTAAATGTACGACTAGTAGTATTCTTGTCAGGCGCTGGTGCATCTAAACGTACGACTAGTAGTATTCTTGTCAGCCACTGGTGCATCTAAACGGACGACTAGTGGTATTCTTGTCAGCCTCTGGGGCCGCCGTACGCTGGTGCATTTTTAAGACTCAGTGAGGAGTCCAAGGGCGAAACACAGTAATCAGTGTTTTGGAGCCTCTCTTTAATTTGATGAAGAAAACAGAACAGCCCCCGTCAGGCCGTTGCCGATGGCGACAGCAGAATCAATGCGGGCTGACGGGGGGTAAAAGACGACCTGAGGGGGGCAACAGAGGGTGGCGTCTGTGTTTTAATGACCCGAAACTTTAAATACTGCATAATATAGAATCAAAATGATAGTTCATTTAACTCTCGCTGTAACTCCTGAGGAGACCATTTAAAGTCATTTTTCTTTATGATGTCACCACGGTAAACAGTAAATACGGACAAGAGGGTGGCATTATGACTACAAAATGATCAAAACAAAACAATAATCAACATACTAAAAGAAGGGATAGGATAAAAAAAAAACTTAACAGTGAACAATATGCAAATGTGATGTTTTTATTAATCTTACATATGCTAATGTAATCGTAAACAAAACAACAGGGGTTTTTGCTCCGATAGCAAAAGTCATTTAGGATTCGTCTCTGTTAATGTCTGGAGAAATTCTGCTCAGAAACGCTACCATCCAGAGGTCCGTGTAACTGAAGGTAAATATTATTTTTGTTGCGGAGTCTGAAGCCCTTGTTTATACTTTGTCCGATTCGGAGACGGTCATCGCCTAGGAGGGGTAGCACCTCACATGACTGACAGACACTTTAACCACCTGCTGTTGGTCTCCGTGGCAACCCTGATGGGCACAGCAGGCATGCTGTCTCTCGGTTGGCCTTTCCAAAAAAAGAACAGAAGGAGAAAAGGGGTGGAGGAGGAGGAGGAGAAAGAGAGAGAAAGAAATATGAGCGTAAGAGGGGAAAATAAAAAAGAAATATAGTAGCACTTGTCATCCCTGGCAGTGTGCTTAGTAATGAGAAGGCTCTCCCCTGGGTGGTGAGATCTGCTATAATAGATTTTTAATGGCTTTACTCCGTGCCGCACCCCCCAGCCTCCCCCCCCCCTTCCCCAAAAGGACCCACCTCAGCCAGCCAATAGCAGCTGACAGAAAAGGGAAGTAATTCCACTCTCAATGCTGTAAGGTCAGCAATTACAACCCATTCAAATCACTTCCAATATGGCAGGTCTCTTTCCACTGCAATTCTTTGGTACTATTTTTTTTTTTACTGCTTTATACTAATTTAACAGTAACCTAAGTTCCGATTAAAAGAATACTTTCTTTCTTTTATGGTATTTGTGTGCTTCTATGAAAAGCCTTATAGTAAGAATAGCAATGACTGCTGATCATTCAGATATTAATTGAGGCCACCTGAGGTACACACCGTAAAAGAAACTGAGGGCGTAGTTCATAGATATGGATCAGAGAACTGTGTCCCTAAGAAACTTCAAATGAAAGTGTGTGATGATGAGTGTGTGAGCTTGTGCCGAGTTTGGTCTTGATCGGCCTGAATCTGAGATTCTCTGACAGATACATATGCACAACACTTGATGGGCCAGCATCTCCACAACCCAACCACTCTCACAGCAACCCCTTCACAAACAGCCTTATCCAATTACAGCTGACACGTGTAATACCTCTCAACGAAAGGTATCAAACAACACCAGCACACAAATGTTATGGCAAACTCTGAAATTGCTCCGGCTCGCATTACCGTGATGTCTCAACCCTTCTGGTCGCCGCAGTACGGCACGTGTACATTAAGGGGAGCGGTGGCGTATGCGTCCGCGTGCGTCATGCGTCTCGTCCGGGGCCTGGGCCTGTCGTCTATAATGGATCTGACACCACCCCGCTGCTCCAGGACCGGTTCTGCCAGAGAGACAGAGGAGCCCGCCGGGGCTGGTCCTGCATCTCAATGATAACCTCCTTTTGATTTAGCCACGGGGGATATGCATACAATAATTGTTTCTGCCAAACCCATACATCTCCATGTCACGGCAAAAATTAATGTGATTTTTCCTCCTAAATAATAGATTACAAGGGGAGGACAGGACGTTTGAATCCACCAAACACGAGTGTGTCTCGCTCAAATGTGCAAAGTCTGACTACTGAAGTTGCAGCACAGTAAGAAGACATGGTGTAAATCTCGCCCCGTAATGACTTCTTTACCTTTAAAACATAGAAACACAACCTGATTGAATAAATAAACGTATCACCAAAGAGCAGATACAGACCAACACAAAGCACAAACTGATCTGAGAGCCTTGCTCTAATTTCCACTGCTTACCTAAGATGTGCACGTACTTAAAGATTTCAACTTGGAGCACTGTGTTAGCATGTAATTGGACTTGCTAATAGAAGTACTTAATCCTCTGCTTATCAGAGCCTTATATTTAGAAGAGGGGTCTGTAATTGAGCCAGCCAATTACAAACAGGACTCCCCTGCACAGCCTCGGAGAAACAAGGTCATTGAACTCAGGGGGTACAGATCAGGCTAAATTTTCCGTTAATTTACAGTAACCAATTTGCTAGTGAGTCATCCTAGCCTGTTGACCGCGGGTTCAGATGTAACGCTAAGCGTGGGCTTAGTCTAAAGTAGCTTCCCCGCGGTTCAGAGACCCACCCCACTGTACCCAGACACACAGAGGCACACACACACACACACACACACACACCCCACTGTACCCAGACACACACAGAGGCAGCGACGGCGGACGGGTCTAAGGTTTCAGCGCGTCGCCTCCCGTCCTTTCAGGGCTGCGAAATGAAGCCATATCCCCCTGCGCCCCCGTGCCATCATCGTCCGCAGACCCGTCCAACTGTACTCTGGTAATCGGCACTGAAGAAGAGGCGGGGGGGGGGGGGGGTCAGGGGTCAACGAGGAATGAAGACATGCTTGCCTGAGCATTCTCCATGCTGGGGTTTAGCACTGCTGACAGGCCGCATATGAGAAGAGCGGTTTCCATTCAGACAGAAGCGGGCGAGCTCAGATCAGATGTCTGCAGGAGACTAAAGGATCCTCATTAAGGGCTGTTAGTCACATTAGAGATGATACAAGAGCGGTATCATCTGTGTTTACCTGATACATGAGCAGCGACAGAGAGCACTATAATTACCTCGAAGAAATAATGTGATGCTGTTGACTATTTATGTGGTGCAAGACTAGTTAGAGTTTTACAAATGACTTCTTCAGTCTCGAGCTGTAAGTCTTAGACATTCCTTCTCGTGCTTACAGAAAGGAACCGCGCAATTGAAAAACGACTCTTATCCAAACGCGTCTGTCTCTCAGAATTAACCAGCACAAAAACCGACAGATGAGGCCAAAGGTCCATTGATCTGCATGTAATACATGAAATTATTACTCTGGCCTAATTGTGAGTAGAAGAGAGGGAGGCCAGGCCGGGGACATGGAGGCCCTTGATGAATGTGTTTAGCAGCTGAAGGAGCAGAGAAATAAAGAGAAGGCTGGGGGAATCAATAAGGCAGTTTGTCAAATCGAATCTCGAGTGGGGGCCATGAATGGGTACTTTCAACCGCACAGAGACAGAGCAGGGATAGATAGGGAAGGAAGGCCTTGCCAAGTCAGCAAAGCACATTATCAGAAATCAAAGGGCTGACAGTGTCAGAAGGAAAGGGGGTCTGGCGCAAGCCCTGAACCAAGGCCACGCTTTCCTCTATGGTAATTAAAAACCATTTCATCAGAGCTGTCTGCGCCACGCTCCCTAATGCTGCCTATTGACAATCTGCTGCGCCAGGGCAGTTAGTGCTAATTTGACTTTAAATAAATGAGCAGAGAGTATTTAAATTTCTGCATTCACCAGAGGGAAACAGAGCAAATGAGAAGAGAAGGGAGGCAAGGCGAGACAGACTTCGGATTCTCTCATTTTAAACTTGTCACAGATGAATTGCATGGCGCAGATCAGGTTTATTACACTGTAAACAAGTGTGTGTGACCACCAAGCACTTCAAATAATCCATCTTGTAGAATGGGACATTTTCCTCGCTGAGAAAAGACAATTAACTGAAATAAATCATTCTTTAATCTCTTTAAATTGCAAGGTTCAGGTAGAATGCTGACAAGGAAAACAAATGCTCCAGGCGTGGTATATCAACGAACTGATGTATTGTTTTAAGCAGTCCTCTACATTACAGAATCACTGCAACATAAGACAAACACACACAACATCAGTACGGCGCTCCCTCCCGTTCCTTGTAAAGGAAGTACACGGTGATGGGACCTGCTGTTGTTTGCACCGTTTCTGATGCACTGATCATCATCAATGACCCAAGCCCATAGGCCAGGCAAGGTAAACCTGAAAGAAAATTAAAAAAGGGAAACATAATCAAAGTTTAATAAACGAATAACACGAAATACAGAGAAAAAGAAAAACATCATTGGATAAAGGTACGAAATTATGTGATCTAACTGACAAAGTGTTTGATCACTGACCAAGATTAATAACTTTCAGTGTGCCGAAGAATTTGTCCTCGAAGTCCAAGTTCTGCGGAGGTGCTTTGGAGCAGTGGTACTTGATGAAGGGAAAGCATCCCGTCCGAAGAATGTGGTAGTTGGCGCCCTGGACTCGCCAGTTGAAGTTTGAGCGTCCAAACTGGTCGTTGTGTATGGCGCTGTAGCGTACACAGAACGAGGTCCACGGAGGGAGCTTGCGTTGAGCGAGGTGGCATGTCAAAACCTCGGAGGCAAGGGGACGCGGACCTCTTTTCCGAAATGTGGTTGGAAACAGTATCACTTTTAAGATGATGCTGTGTATACCCCGCAGAATTCTTATCATTTCAAAAATAAAAACGAGAAAATAATATTACAACTCCTTTTATTTAGAAGAGTAAGACTCCATGCCCGATTAGATAGATGTATTCCTTTTATGAATAGCCGTAAGTGTGAGGAATACACATCCATGATTGAGTGACATCATCTGTCAAGTGAGATCAAGCTGTCATATCAGGCAATTATTCTGGTTTGTTTATCAATACATTGTCGCTGAGCTGTATATCCTCTATGTTGATTTTGACCACGTCTTCGTTACAGTACAGCCGTTCAGATCATAAACTAAGTGTATTCCTATGTCTTAGGGTTCACTTCAGATACCTGATGCTACATTTAGACATAGCATGTATTTCACCGCTGTAAACGTTGCAGTAGTGTTCAGGGCAAAACGGTAAGCCGACTCGCTGTGGCACAAAACATTATTTATTAAATTCCCATTGGGTATAAGCGCAGTGTTCACGACTACCTCACATTATAAAAAGCAGGACTCGACAGTTTAAATACCCAGTAATACTTTAAATACACTCGCTACTTCACGGCTCACCCTGTCATTGTACCAGCAAACATCTCCGTCCCCCGGAAACAACGCACTTAGTTACAGTTCCGGCTGTAAAAGCCATCAGTTAGCCAAACTGAATCACTGACTGACTACAATATTACTGTTTAAATTTGTAAATTAAATTCATTAGTTTAATTTCAATCCACATGACTTCTCTTCTTTATAGATAATGCACAGTCCTATTCTTTTACATTTATTATTATTTTTACCTCATTAATAATAATAATAATTAATTGTGTAATGTTTGGTGTGTTTTCAGTGAATCCACATAATCATCCCTAGCAAAAATGTATTCTGAAAGAAACATAAATAAAAGATGTAGTCAGAAGATGAAGTCAAACAAGTATCTTGAACACACATAGAGCTTGTCTGGTCTGTTGCTTCAGTCCTTATCGGTGCTGGTCCGACCATCTGTTTGGCCTGTCTTTTCTTGAGTCTTGTTCTGAATGGTAAGACCCAACACAGCCTCGATGTCCTTGATCATGTCCTTCAGAAATGTGGCGAGACAAGCAGAGAAAGCGACGTGGATTTTAATAGCTTAAAGATATTGCTGCATAACAACAGTTAATCAGACCTTTAAGGTAAAGGGCAACTGTGAATGTAACATATCCTTCACTGTGGCCCTGATAATACAATATGCCATTAAGCACAACATTGTATGTTACACTGTATATTCGTACAGTCACGGAATTCCACCGTCTTGGCTAAGGGCTCCTTCAGCTGTGTTCACTGGCAGAGTATGTGTGCCCCACAGAAACAGCCGATCATGTTGAACAATTACATTTACATTACATTTACAATTAGTCAACCAAACAGATGCTTTTATTCAAAGCGACTTCGAGGAAATTGCATTTATACATCAGGAGAAGTCTTGATGGGGGTTGAGTGTCTTGCTCAAGGACACTTACACACTTGGTAAGGAGAGGGGATTCAAACTAGCAACCTTCCGATTACTAAACGACTCCTCTCCACTCTGTACCACTGTCACCCCCGTCATTTAATCCAGAAAGGGGCCTGGCCCCTGTCCTAAGACCACACTGGCTCAAAAGCTGTCAGTTCTGCATGTAGGAATCCCACACATTTAGTTTTGCCAAGGCAGTATGTGTGACAAGTTTGTTTTTTCTCAGCCCCTAAGCTTTTCTGCGACACAAATGGTCACTCTGAAAAACAATAAACAATGTCTTCCCATGTGACCAGAGTGAGCTTCATCAGCATGGCATACACAAAATGTCTTTAAAATAAAGTAAAAATAACAACAACACACACACACACACACACACACACACACACAACAAGCACTAACAACACCAAAAAAGACAAATCAGAAATGGGATAGCAGGTAATCTTTAGCTCATTTGACACGGTACCTTAAAATTGGCATGTTGGGGGCGGAGATTTCCTGATGAATGACGGACAGGTTGCGAGCAAAGGTCATCAGAGCTCCCTGGAGATCCTCACACAGTGTTCTGTTAACGGCACACAGAAAACAAATGACTTTACTAATGACCCTCTCACTGACGTCCGAAAACACACACACACACACACACACACACACACACACACACACACACACACACACACACACACACACACACACACACACACACACACACACACACACACACACACACACACACACACACACACAGACAACCAAACAATCACCTTGTTTGGCTATTAGAAGTGGCTAGAGGGAGTTTAATGAGCGAGCTGCCATGTGATTGGGCATGGGAGTGTGTGTGTGTGTGTGTGTGTGTGTGTGTGTGTGTGGGGGGGGGGGGTTGAAAGGGAAGCTGCTGTTTTCACGCAGGAAGCCGTGGGAACACAGGAGGATCACGTTACAAATTACAAAAATGCAAGAGTAGTCAACCGTCATAAGTCATAGTCTCAGTGTGTTGGAGCAATTAACTGAGTAACTGAGTAGTCTTTCCATAGCTGAGGTGTCCAACCAATTAAAAATGTCGATATGGTCCAATCAGGACATCACCAACCGATCAGGAGGATCATAAAAGAAGGGCATGCCTGCCAGAGAATTATTTTCTTACGCTGATGACAGGGAGTGGCTTCCATCAAAGATGCCTGACAGCATCGGCTGCTTCATAGAGGGTGATTAAAAGCAATAGAATGTGTTCTTGTGTAAAGCATATTTGATAAGGGGGACACAGACACACCAGCAGCACATTATAATTAATAAATCATTTGAATGATACAACAATCATTAATTGTGTTTTTCTCCAGGATTGTTGACCAAATGCCACGACAAGTTGGAAGTGGCGATGACAGTCAAGGCATGATATACCTACACAGATATCTGTTGTGTATCTGTCTATGTGTGTGTGTGTGTTTGAGTGTGTGTGTGTGTGTGTGTGTGTGTGTGTGTGTGTGTGTGTGTGCATCTGTCTATGAGTGTGTGTGTGTGAGTGTGTGTGTGCGCGCTGCCGTGTACTCACACCATCCCCAAACTGTATCTCTCTGTGCTGTCATGAAGGGCAAACAGGGTACCTTGCCTTTCCTACAAACATAAGCCATACATCAGCATGATATTCATGTTTAAAGCCCACACACATTCCTTTCATTTGATATTTATTTGTTCATGATTACAGCCCACACACACTCCTTTGGTTTGATATTTATTTGTGGATTAAAGGGTTAGTTCACCATATCATCATAACACAACCCAAAAAGCAGACGTCGAGCCTGAGGGTGGTCCCTAATACCTTGATGTCAAAGCCTATGCCCTGGGCCTTACACATTTACATTTTTACATTTAATCATTAAGCAGACACTTTTATCCAAAGAGACTTACAAGGATGTATACACATTTTGACCTTTATACACTGATGGCACACTGCACATCAGGAGCGATTAGGGGTTCAGTGTCTTGCTCAAGGACGCTTCGACAGGGAATCGAACTAGCAACCTTCTGATTACTGAACGACTTCTCTACCTCTTGTACCCATGGACGGATTAAGAAACCACGGGCCCCTGGGCCTCGACATGTTAAAGGCCCCACTGTGTAGTGTACCATTGTGGACAGGTGTGTGTGATTACCTTGATGTCAAAGCCTATGCCCTGGGCCTTACACATCTGGAAGAAGACGCTGTAGTGCACCATGGACAGGTTGGTGTGAAGGAGCCGATGGCCAATCACAGCGTAGCGACTGGTCACAGGTGCCTTAGGAAGAGGTCAAGAGGTCAAGTCAGAGGTAAACATAAATATACATACAAACACATGCATGGACACATGCATTTTCTCTCTCTCTCGCTCTCACTCACACACACACACTCTGTGTATATATATGGGCCATTCTACCGAATTGGTGCAAAGTCAGGTCGGAAATATTTGGATTTTTTTTATGTTTTATTCCCAAAACTGTGTCCGTATGTATATTGTACCATATCTAAAGTACACATATCTAGCAAAAGAACAGTCAATTTTTATATTGTATTTTCAGAATGTGTTGGAACGTTTTTCCTCTTCCAAAAATTGTCACTACCGAAACATCACATTTACTATAGTAAAAAAGTATTATTATTGACCTGTTCAGATTGTGTTTTTTTCCTTTCTCTGAAGGGTATTTTTACAAATATTTCTTGAAGGTTTTTACAATGAAATCCATAAAAATGAATTATTTACCAAATTTTCAAGTTCAATTTATAGAATTCATCAAAATCTAAGTGCAATATTTCTTTGTAAAATGCAAAATACTGATCATATTGATTCCAGAGTTCTTGATTGATGACATTGAACATACATTAATCCAATCAGTATCATAACATTTTAGTTGATTACTCAATATACTTAATTTTTTACAAAACATCCTGTTTTTCGGTAGTGCTGCACTGTTTCGGTAGTGACATCCAGTGTTTCGGTAGTGACTGCACTGTTGGATGGATGTTCATTTCTCTCCCAAAATCTTCCAAAAGGTGCTCTGGGCCGCTCTTTAGTCCACACAACACATTTATTTAAAAATTATGGGATTTAACTACTTACCATTTCATTTTGTCACTACCGAAATCATCAGGTCACTACCATATGTTTCGGTAGTGACTGTTTCGGTAGTGACAATTCTAGCTAACTTTAAGCATAAATAAAGAATTCTAGCAAGCACACGGCTTGC
>NC_137909.1:28828312-28840812 GCF_963457725.1 Sprattus sprattus
CATGATCACGAAGGGGAACTTGCTGTTGGGCGTGGCCGCGGGCACGGGAAGGCACTACAGAGGGGCGGAGACAAAGACATTCACAAGGTCTACTTCACACAGGCTGTGCACTTACACTCCACCAATCATAACAGACAAAGACTTTCAAAGGTTTACTTCACACAGGCTGTGCACTTACACTGGACCAATCATAACAGACAAAGACTTTCATAAGGTCTACTTCACACAGGCTGTGCACAATCATAACAGACAAAGACATTGATTCACAAGGTCTACTTCACACAGGCTGTGCACAATCATAACAAAGATATTCACAAGGTCTACTTCACACAGGCTGTGCACAATCATAACAAAGATATTCACAAGGTCTACTTCACTACTGATAAGAAACAAAGACATTCACAAGTTCTACTACATTACTGATAAGAAACAAAGACATTCACAAGTTCTACTTCACACAGGCTGTGCACAATCATAACAGACAAAGATATTCACAAGATCTACTTCACTACTGATAAGAAACAAAGACATTCACAAGGTCTACTTCACACAGGCGGTGCACTTACACTGGACCAATCAGAACAGACAAAGACAGACAGTATCTTACTCCTTAGTATCACGTGTGTAAAGTACAACAGCATATTGATGGATGAACCAATCAAAAGTGGCGCTGCTTCTCCCACAGGTTCTCACTGCTGCAGCTACACCTCTCACGTTTAAAATAACACTTTCTAGCTTCCACACACACCGCCTGGTCACACACACACACACTCACACCGCCTAAGGTCACACACACACACACACACACACAGAAGGGCCCTCAGCCAGTAAGGGCCCTCAGCCATGTGTGCATTAAGATGAAGATCAGGGTTCAGCCAGTACACTTCAGATGGACCACATTAGCACTAATGTCCACTGGTCACTGCTCTCCACGGCTTCAGAGGTCACTTCCCCTCCGGGGGAGATCTCCTGCGTCCAGCATTTTATCCAGGGCTGTGACAGGATGACCAGGGCATTCCAATAGCCCTGGAGCACATGGACACACACACACACACACACACACACACACACACACACACACACACACACACACAGAGACACACACACACACACACACAGACACACACACACACACACACACAGAGCCACACACACACACACACACACACACACACACACACACACACACACACACACACATAGCCCTGGAGCTGCCTGTGACACTGAGGTCAAAGGTCAAAAACAGCACTGGATAATGGACACAAGCCTTGCTTCAAACACACACACACCGTAGCCAAGCACGTGCTAATGTTTGGACTCCTGCCAAGCGAGTGTGTACGTGCTGGCTGATGTCTGGACTGCTGGAGTGTGAAGGTGTATGCTGGATAGTTTGTGGGGTGTTAGCAACTAGGGTACATGGAGGCTAGCTTTTGGAGCGCTAGCGTGAAAGTGTACTGACTGCTTTTTGGGGTTCAGGCAGGAAGGTGTGTGCTGATTGGTTCTTGAGTTGCCACGGGAGAGGAACACATGCACAGACATTTGGGGCACCCCAATAAGGTGTGTTCTTACCGGTGTGGGAGGAGCTAGCAGGCAGAGGTGTTCTGACTGTTTTTTGGGGCGCCCCATAAGGTGTGTTCTAACTAGAGATGCTCCGATCATCATTTTTGGGGGTGATCACCGATTACCGATCACCGAAATCATGATCGGCCGATTGCCGATCACTGCCAATCGATCACAGAATGGCAGGGGAATGGTCATCTTTTATCTATAATCTAGCAAAGTTCGCACTGTTCAAAAGGCTACCGCTATCAACCAGCGGTTAGTCTGTTTCATGCCAACAGTATATGTTCATGATATTAGCTCATGTAGGATTTCTAACTGGTGTGGTGTGGTTCTCACTACAGCAGTGTTTGTTTTGGGGTGTTTGGGAGGAGCCACAGTAGTGTTTGTTTTGGGGTGTTTGGGAGGAGCCACAGTAGTGTTTGTTTTGGGGTGTTTTCGGAGCTCCTACCGGAGAGGTGAGGGACATGAGGCGTGTTCCCCTGCGCGCCACCAGACGCTTGTCGGACTTCTTGGAGGCGGCGGAGGACGGGGGAGTGACGGCCATCGGTGCGTGAGCCTCGGGTGTGTCTTTACTCAGGGTCACGTGCTTCCGTGGTTTACACGCCCGCTCTGAGCTGCCTATAGACACACACACACACACACACACACACACACACACACACACACACAGTCACACAGTCACGCAGACACACACAGACATACACACACAGTCACACAGACACACAGACACACACACACACAGACACTGACACACAGTCACACAGACACACAGACACACACACACACACAGTCACACAGACACACACACACACACAGTCACACAGACACACAGACACACAGACACACACACAGACACACACACAGACATACACACACACACATACACACACACACAAACACACCCACACACATACACACACACACAGACAAACACACAAAAAACACACACACACACAGACAGAAACATACAGTCTTTAGAGGCACCTAGTCAGATATCTTGCATAACTCAAGTGTTGTCTGGGTTACATGTAAGTCAATTCAACATTGGCAAATCTGTCTGATTAAATAGTCATTTAATCTGCCACCTTCTGTGAATGTAGAGGACATTCATGGGTTTATTTCGGCTTAAAGTTAATGAGGAAATGAAAAAGGAACACCAAAGACAAGTGACTGTGGAGCCCTGCTGTAGTTGTGGTGTGGCAGAGTGTGTGTGTGTGTGTGTGTGTGTGTGTTGGTGTGGCACAGTGTGTGTGTTTTATCGCCTGTGTGTTGGTGTGGCACGGTGTGTGTGTTTTATCGCCTGTGTGTTGGTGTGGCAGAGTGTGTGTGTTTTATCACCTGTGTGTTGGTGTGGCACGGTGTGTGTGTTTAATCGCCTGTGTGTTGGTGTGGCACGGTGTGTGTTTGATCGCCTGTGTGTTGGTGTGGCAGAGTGTGTGTGTTTTATCGCCTGTTTGTTGGTGTGGCACGGTGTGTGTGTTTAATCGCCTGGGTGTTGTAGCAATCAGATCTGGACACAGGGCGTGAGTGGAGCGGAGGCTCGGGCTGTTATAAGAGGGCTCCTGTGCCAAGTTGTCAGATATCAGGCAGTTTTCCTTTCTTTCTGCTCACTCACACACACACACACACACACACACACACACACACACGCACACACACACACACACACACACACACACACACACACACACACACACACACACACACACACAGAAACAAGGCAGTTTTCCTTTCTTTCTGCTCAGTCAAGCATTCTCACACTGCACCGTGACAGGAATCTATATGAACCCGTGCGTAGGACTCACAACACACAGACATAAACAGACATAAACAGACATAAACAGACATAAATATTCACACATAAAAACTGAGAGAGCATCAGAGTGAGCAATAGACAACTTGCCCCCCCCCCCCCTCTCCCTTCCAGCTGCTTGTGTGATTCATCTAAACAAAAGTAGACTTCAGGAGACGAACCCGTGTGTGTCTGTGTGTGTGTGTGTCTGTGTGTGTGTGTGTGTGTGTGTGTCTGTGTGTCTGACCGGCGTCTTCTCTCAGGTGGAGCTGGGCAGCCTTGGGCAGGACTGTGGTCTCGGCTAACTCCAGGTCACACGGTCTCTCCAGGAGACTAGCCAGGCCTGGGGAACACAACACACACACACTCTTACGGTTCAGTTCCATTGCTTCACTCACTCAGAGGGACTTACTGCTCAGGGCCGTGTTACCCTGAAAGAGGTGTTTCTTCAACCTCTGGGGTAATTACGGCAAGAGAGAGGGTTCAGAGAGGGTTCAAAATGACAATGAAGAGTCGACAACATAGATAAATAGATTGATAGATAGATAGATAGATAGATAGATAGATAGATAGATACTAGAGATTAATACTTTATTAATCCAGAGGGAAATGTAGGTCATCCATAGTAGCTTATACATTTATGCACTTGTGCAACTCACGGACATACATACATAAATCACATTTAACAATAGTACTTGTTTCAGGGTCCTTTACAGTGGGCTTCAGGAACAGAGGCTAGAGCAGTTGATAGATAAAGGATGTTCCAAATTAAATGGACGTGTTTATAGATAATTAACAATGATGAAGGTGCTAAATCATTGAATTGTACAACACTATGAATTTAAAGGTGCATTGTTAAGGATTTAGTGGCATCTAGTGGCAAGGTGGCAACCATCTGAATACCCCTCCCTTTTCCAAGCATGTGGGATGACCTACGGTGCCAGTTGCCATAGAAATGCAAAAGGCTGACTCTCTAGAGCCAGTGTTGTAGTTTGTCCCTTCTGGGCTACTGTAGAAACATGGAGCAACATGGACCCACTTGGACCCTATGTAGATATGAAAGGCTCTCATTCTAAGCTAACGAAAACACAAAACGATTCGTAATTACAGGTGATTATACACTAAAGAAAACATAATTATGAACACTATGTTCCATTTCTGCTAAAAGATCTCCCTAAATCCTACACACTGTGCCTTTAATGATGGGGGAGGATGGGAGTTGTCTTACCAGCCCTCATGTCCTCCTCAGAGAGTGGAGGCGCCAGGAAGAGGTTGCTCCGGCCTCCGCCCTGCACGATGGCTAACGCACCGACGGTGCGACCAGTAACCGCCTTCTTCATGGGCATCTAGCGTAAGGAACGAGAGTTTGGTCAGCTGTGTGCAATCTGATCTTCACTGTCAGACGACATATCGGACTTTAGGGCTAAGGCCCTGTAAGGCAGGTTAATACATGCATGATATGATTGAAATCACTTGGGCTAAACGTTCACTAAATGTACGTTCACTAAATGTACGTAATGTGTAATGACAAACAGACATCCAGAAAAGCACCTAGATTGAGCCCCTGCTAGACGGAGCTACCAGAGACCGGGTACGGCACACGGCCCTCTCCGCCATACTAAGGCTGGAGGCTGGGTACAGCACACAGCCCTCTCCACCCTACTGAGGCTGGGTACAGCACACGGTCCTCTCCGCCCTAGTGAGGCTGGAGGCTGGGTACAGCACACGGTCCTCTCCGCCCTAGTGAGGCTGGAGACCAGGTACGGCCCACGGTCCTCTCCACCCTACTGAGGCTGGAGTTAAAATCACTCCAGTTGGAGCTACCAGAGACTGGGTACGGCACACGGTCCTCTCCGCACTACTGAGGCTGGAGACTGGGTACTGCACACGGTCCTCTCCGCCCTACTGAGGCTGGAGACCGGGTACGGCACACGGTCCTCTCCGCACTACTGAGGCTGGAGTTAAAATCGCTCCCGTCCTCGCAGCCAAAGCCCAGCAAAGAGGAAATGAGCTCTATTTGAACAGCGTGTTCACAGGGTATGCTATTAGATGTGGGTCAGCGCCTCACAAGGTTTCCACTCAAAACAAAAAACTTTGTTGGAAAAAGGCTGGAGACCACCATCCATTAATCAGGCTAGTGGCAGCTTGTAGATGTCAAGCAATATGAATCCTTTTTTTCCCCCTCTTTCCAGGGTCTGTGAGCACTATGTTTGTGTGTGTGTGTGTGTGTGTGTCTCTGTGTGTCCGTGTCTGTGTGTGCAAGTGCGTGTTTGTTTGTGTGTGTGTGTATGTCTGACTGTGTGTGCTTGTGTGTGTGTGTGTGTGTGTGTGTGTGTGTGTGTGTGTGTGTGTGTGTGTGTGTGTGTGTGTGTGTGTGTAAGTCAGTGAGTGCATTCCTAGCTTTGTGCATAACACATAAACTCCATTCTTGCTCATCTGTGTGTGCATGTGTGTGTGAGTGTGAGTATATAAATTTGTTCAAAATATACTAAAATGTGTTTATCTGTGTGTGTGTGTTTACATGCGTGTGTGTGTGTGTGTGTGTGTGTGTGTGTGTGTAAGGTAAAGGGGTATGTTGTGTGATTACAACCAACAGATTTCCTGCATTCATTAGCGTGAGCGGGAGCCAAAGCGCTGCAGTTAATGACATTGTGAAGTGGCCAGCGAGCCCTTCCCTGCGGCAATCAATCACGAGCTGGCACACACACACACACACACACACACACACACACACACACACACACACGAGCTGGCACAGCTCTCCGTGTGCTCTGAGTTCGTTTCAAAATAAACCGCTGTTGTCTTTCCCTCCTCTTCCCCCCCCCCCCCCCCCCCCCCCCCCCCCCCACACACATCCTACAGCTGTTTGAGATCCGCCGCGCTCTCATCTCACATGGGACTGATGTCCAAAAATGGCCTGAGTCGCTCGGGCGACCTCTTGACCTCTCCGTGTTGCACATTCATTATCTCTATGGCATGCCGACGCGCTCCGCATCCCTCATTGAGAGAAATAAACTCTCTGGCTGAAATGAAGACAGCTGCATGCCCGCTTAATAACTGCAGTCATAGCGCTCAGTAGCTATGGAGGCCATTTTACACAGACCACCATGACTTTAAGCGGTTTAATAATAATAATAATAATTCATTTAATTTATAGCGCACTCTACATTCACCTGAATCTCAGAGTGCCACAGACCATAGTTAGAACATAGCTAAAAACAACCTATAATAAAATAAATGTAAAAAGTAAAAAAAATGCCTTTCTGAATAAAACAGAACGTACAACACAGACGGTAATGGGAGCCGAAGCAGAGATCTGTTCACAGCTACAGTACAGCGTCCACCAAAAAGATCCCAAACGTCACCCAAAGCCAGGAGAGCACTGTGTGTGTGTGTGCCATCAAACACTGAGCGACAGGCCAGGAGAGCACTGTGTGTGTGTACGTACCATCAAACACTGAGCGAGAGGCCAGGAGATCACTGTGTGTGTGTGTACCATCAAACACTGAGCGAGAGGCCAGGTGAGCACTGTGTGTGTGTGTACCATCAAACACTGAGCGAGAGGCCAGGAGATCACTGTGTGTGTGTGTACCATCAAACACTGAGCGACAGGCCAGGAGATCACTGTGTGTGTGTGTACCATCAAACACTGAGCGAGAGGCCAGGAGATCACTGTGTGTGTGTGTACCATCAAACACTGAGCGAGAGGCCAGGAGATCACTGTGTGTGTGTGTACCATCAAACACTGAGCGAGAGGGTCAACCGGACTCGCCACCACACCTCTCCTCCACCTGCCTCTGGTCTATTTATTCTCACACCACTGGGCATTGAGACAGGCCCCAGGTATCAGCACCATCTCACACCACTGGGCATTGAGACAGGCCCCAGGTATCAGCACCATCTCACACCACTGGGCAGTGTGACAGGCCCCAGGTATCAGCACCATCTCACACCACTGGGCATTGTGACAGGGCCCAGGTATCAGCACCATCTCACACCACTGGGCAGTGTGACAGGACCGGGGTATCAGCACCATGGGGTACAGACAACGGAGCCTCCACCAAGACCCTGGCCAAGCGGGAGTTGTTGCCCCAGCAGACAGCACCCACCAGGCCCCGAGAAGGGGGCCCTGCGCTGCACTGGACTGGGCTTGGCTGCGGTGCGGTGCGGCGGAGGAGAGGTGTGAGGTATGGGGGAGACGGGCAGAGCCGGGCAGAGAGCCAGCGGGCGCCAGTTGGGGAGGCTACGGCTGTCTTATCGGCATGCGGGAGCAGGTAGGCGCGGCCGTCCTGAGACAGCTGCAAGGCAGCAGCCCATACAACAGCCATCAGCCATCAGCCATCAGACCACACATACCTCCTCCTGGGAACAGGCAGGACGCGCCGCAATCTGCATCTGCCATTCCACTACACGTGAGAGATAGAGAGAGAGACAGAGAGAGAGAGAGAGAGAGAGAGAGAGAGAGAGAGAGAGAGAGAGAGAGAGAGAGAGAGAGAGAGAGAGAGAGAGAGAAGGGGAAAGAGAGGGACAAGGAAAGGGAGAGAGAAAAGAAAGACAGGGAGTGACAGAAAGAAGTAAAGAAAAGGAGAGGGAAGGAGGATGAGAGCGTGAAAAGAGAGAGAGGGATGGGGAGAGAAAGGGAAAGACTGGGAGAGACAGACAGAGAAAGAGAGAGAGGGAGGGAGAGAAAGAGAGAAGGAGAGAGAGACAGAGAGAGATGGGGTGGGGTGGGGGAAGTAGAGAGAAGGAGGGAGTGATGAAAAAAGATGGGGGCCTGTTGAGAGAGCATAACAAAAGAAAGTGGGCCAAAAAAAAAACGGATGCAAAAAAAAAAGGAGCACACACCCCGGCATGCCAAAACAAATGGCGACCTTTCCAGAGATTAATTTGTTTACCAGACGGATGTTCTTGCTGTCAGCGCCAAAACCAGGTGACCTTCAGGTTCCATCTCCTGTACGGACATGCCTTGACTAGAGTCATCTGTTAATACACACGACGTGTCCCATCCCTCCCCTCCCGACTGTCAGCTGACATCTGCTGGGCTCGAGGCAAGTGACGGCCACAGATACAGTCCCTTCGCCAGCAGATAACTACTGACCATTCATTTCAATTAGCCAGCGGATCCTACCCGTCCTGATTTCTGAGCACATCTCTCGGGAGGGCGGCGGAGTTTATCCACACTGCTATTTATGGGCTGAATCAATATGCCTTCAAGAGACACTGAATCAATAGCGTGTCATGTACAATATTTTAGAGCGAAATTAAGTGACATTAAAAAAAGATGTACTACGAATAATGACGCAACCTCTCACCCCCACACACATACACTCTCATCCAACAAAAACAACCTATTCTCACTCTCCAGGAGAATAACGCTCAGATTAATCATGGTGTTATTTTCTCAAAGTGACCCAATCTGGTACCATTAATCAAAACATACTGCACTAGAGTTATTATAGTTCATGAAAACTAAGATTAAAACGAAAAATAGCTGTGGAAAATGTATATAAAATAAAAATGAATGTATTAAATAACTAAAATTGTATTAAATGAAATCTACAATGACCAATGGCACACAAACTAAAACGAAATAGAATTGTAAAATCAGCTTAATTTTCATTGTCCCCCTTGATTTGACTGCGGTTCCTACACCACTTTGTCCTGTTGTCTTCCTGAGAGACATTAGCCTAATGCAAGGAGCTGGAATGATCTAAATAAATCATATTTGATCCTTTCATCCTACCGGTTTCATCTTCTCTAAATCAATGCTTTCTTCAAAACACCTGAAAAATTTAAACTAAATCAAAACTAAACTAAAACTAGTCAGTTCCTCAAAATAAAAAAACAAAACAACTTGTGCCTTCATAAAACAAACTAAACGTCTGAAATCAGAAACCAAACTGAAAGACTAAATAACTATAAAAACTAATGGCGATTTCACAACTATAATAACTCTGATCTAACCTTCTTTTTATCTAACATGCCAGCTCAATAAGGCCTGTTTGATGAGTGTCAATTACAGTGTGAATAAAACACTACGTGCCCACCGTACTACCCTTCCCAATTTCCTTCTGTGAAGCGCTTTGTGTTGCCTCCTGGTATGAAATGCGCCGTATAAATAAAGTTTGATATGATTTGATTTGGTTACTGTAAAGTAACTGACTATAAAGTTTGATATGATTTGATTTAGTAACTGTAAAGTAACTGACTGTATTGGCCGTCCTCCTGGGCAGCTCTGGAAACTGGACGCCGTAGCTCTGGGCCATCACGTCTCTGATCTTAGGATGGACAGGGTTGGAGACCAGACGCAGCATGAAGGCCGTCTTGTGCTGAGAGGGAGTAAACAATGAGGAAGACCTCTGCTTAGGAACCTCTCAGAAACTGTGATGGCTAAAGCAATAGAGGAGGCAGAGTGGAGCCAGGAGTGAGCCGAAATGGAGCCAGGATGGAAACCAAGAGGGAGCCAAAATGAAGCCAGGATGTTACCTTCTGTCCAGGTGAGGGCCCGGCATTTAGGCTTTTTTCATGACGCCTGCCTGGGAGACTCTCAAGTGGTGGTCTCCTGTGTAAGATTCAAACAGGTCTCATCTAGCATTCATTCATCTCTTAAAAGATTGTGAAAGCACATATTATTAATTTGATTTGATGTGTTATACCATTGTGGTATCTGCACAGTCTTAGTCTCTATATTCTCAATGCAAGGAAGAGTCAGAATGTGCTTATTCACAGATTTTAAATACTCTTCAGTATGCCTCTGAAAAGAAAAAAAGAAAGCAGTCGATCAGTATTCATATTCTGAATGGTTATTATATACAAATATACAAAATGAAAAGAAATGTAGAGTGACAACTGTAGTGGTTGATGGAGAACACAGTCACACACAGGTGAGGGCTTAGCTAAATAATTTACACAGTAGGCCTACATGGTAATGGAAGACATGGTTAACGTATGACATGAATGGGGTCTGGCTAATGTTGTAACGAACTTAGACCTGTATTCCACATTCAGTTCTGTGAATGGCTGTCTCCAGAGCTCGGGTGTCCAAGCTCTCGCCTCCGTCTTGAAGAGTGACTCGGTGTAGGCTTCGTTTCAGTTGTTTTAGGTCATCTTGCACCTGTACACCAAACACCCATACAAGACCACACGTTTTTCAATCTGATTTCTCATTTTGATTCCCAAATGTACCCCTAAAACATGTTCTGAATGAGTCGAGAGAAAACGATTAACCCATGTAACTTTACATCAGCTACCATTAACTGAATTTGTTTTCAGTTTGGTCTCATACAGTGATTTCTTAGCACAAAGTTAGAGACTTAGCAGAGTCTCACCTGAACTAAGACACGTCCAATTTCATCTCCTTTTCTGAGGATTTCCGCCATTCTTCATACAGATCGAATGGCTAAGAAACGTCAGTGTTCTTTAATCTGTTTCCATACAAACGCAGATAGGTTGGTCATATCTGCACCATGTGAATTTTAAAATATATCCAGCGTTGCAAACACCAACAGTACATAACCACCAGCACCCTTAACAAAGTATTGGTCCGCCCTGACAACGGGGGCGTAACCATGACAACACGACGCCTTCTCAGTAAAGTCCGTGCATGTAAAAGCAACCATATACCTTATTGTTTTAAATATGAATGGTTTTTCAGTGGATGTGTGGATTATCGATACTGATGTTGAAAATGGAAAAACAAATTGAGGGATTAAAACGTCCTCTTTCGCTATGTTAACTGATTAACTGCCGAAAATCTGCTTCTGGAATGCAAAAGCAGGAAGTGGTATTCAGGTCATAGTTGAAAGGTTTCAGAATTGGGTTGTTAGGCTAGGCTAGCTCAGCCAGTGCTTCTGTGTCATTTTTGCAAAAGTGCTCATTTCAAAATGTCATCTGATGAAGAAACGACAATGGATCCCGAGCCTTGCATTCTTATCTCCAGCTGTGATCCTGGATTTAAGGAAGAAGAACTTATTAAACGTAAGTTTCATGGAACATATTTATGCTGACTTACTTGCCTGCTAGCTATCTAGCTATCTGTCTGGCTAGCAAGCTAGCTTATTACTGCTTTGAAATTGATGTAAATAGTCTCTGGTAGGTGGGATTCTCAGGTATGCTAGCTATCATATTAGGTACAATTTACAAAGCCAACCTTTTCTGAATATAGAAGGTTTATTAACAGACATCAGTCTTTAACAGAAATACAGTATTCTAGATACCTCTCCTACTAAGAAAGGTTAACGTTAGATACTTGTTGTTCGTAACATGTCAACATTAGCCTGTTTATATGAAGAGCATGGATGTCGAAACACCCTAATGTGCTGTCGTCACCAGCCATCAAGAGTACGACTTTATGTGTTTATGTGTTATTTAACAATAAAGGTCCAAGAACGTTGGCTAGGGTTGTTAGGTTAAGACAGTGAGCTTGGTGGCGATTTTTCTTTCGGGAGGTAGGTTCAGTTCATATGTGGTGAGCGGTTCACATTCCTCCATCCCATTTAGTGTACACACGCATTACATCTCTGTCAATACGAACTTAACTTCGTGTTCCTGCACATTTTGAGTCGTAGTAGTTGAACCTTGGCAAGTATTTAACAAGTCGCAAGTGTTTATATACACCAGCAGGCGGCAGTGTTGTCCTACTTATTTGAGTTTTCTTACAGCAGTATACCATGTAATGGCATTCCTTTGACAAACAAGTCAATACATTTAAATACTGTCTTATATGTAGTTATTTACATTTAGTCATTTAGCAGATGCTTTTATCCGAAGCGACTTACAAGGATGTATACAAACACATTTTAAATGTTTACACTGATGGCACACTGCACATCAGGAGCAAGTAGGGGTTCAGTGTCTTGCTCAAGGACGCTTACACAGGGAATCGAACTAGCAACCTTACTAAATGACTTCTCTACCCCCTGTACCACTGTCACCAAAACCACGGTTATGGCATAAAGATGTGGAGTAATCCTGGTTGTATTGGCTTCACAGAGATTCTTGGCACATCAACACTTCCTGAGCCCTCGAAGCAGGAAAATACCGTCACTTGGTACCCCTGGACCATCAGTAATAAGTACTACACAGCCGCGGTGAGCCTGTGCGTAGTGCCAAGTACGTTTCAGATGTGCTCCGAAGTGGCCCAGTC
>NC_137909.1:28845812-28850812 GCF_963457725.1 Sprattus sprattus
AGGGTGAAGGCCAGTCGCTGCCCGCTGCCACCTCATCTGGCTCCCTGAAGAGGGCACAGAGTGCCGCTCAGGATGAGTCTGGAGTCTCTTTCAAATCATGACAGACTCCAGACTCAAATTGAGCGTCGGTGACTTTTGCAGTGTGTGTTTCTTGTCCCTAAGGTGTGTGTTACTGAAGTACGTTAATCAGACATTATTCGGAAAGGGGTAGAACATGACCTCTAGACCATGTTGTAATAAAATATATTTGTCGATCCATGATAACTATCTAGACTTGAAGTTTATGTTACGTTTCAAATTTGCTTCATATCTGACAAAGGATGACAAAGCAAGATGGAAGTTTAATATACATGTTTTATTATTACAAGTTCTTGGATAACAAAACAGAAATGGATACAATGCAGTAGCTTAAAACGACTAACGCAAAGAGGAAAATAAGATCATGTACAGGGGGTCGAAACGGCAAGAGAATCCACTAAAGGAGAGTGCTGAGCTCCGGTAAGACAGAATGAAGGTAAAAGGTAAGTACTTAGACGTCGAAGCAGAAGACCAGAAATACCTCGAAAGTCTTTTTTCCAAAATCTCACCAAGTCCGCTGAAACCAAGTAGTATTCCACAGACCAAAGCAGAAAGCCATCCAGCCCAGTGTCATGGCGACGACTAGTGTAACATCGCGTTGCCATGGAGATGTAAAATAGCCACACAAAAAAAAAAAACACGAGTCACAGCTCCTTTAGCATCGATTTCACTAGATGCAAACACAACAAGCCTGAGAAGTCACCTTGGATAGTCACATGGGGGTGTGCACGGCCATTCGCCAAGCTAAAGGAACGTGTGAGTGCCTGTGCCTGGAGAGGGTGAAGGTACAGTGCCATACCCAGTAGTGTAGTCCAGGGTATACGCAGGTATACGGAGTATATACCCACTCATTTTTCAGTCAGCAGTGGGTATACCGCCTTCTCAAAACAGAGCGTTTATCCTGTGCTGTATGGGCTGCTTAAAAAAATGTAAGAGTATAACCACTTCTCCAGGGACCACTACACCACTGGCCATACCCTCCATGCCTCTGCTTCAGATCAGTTTAGTTCAGTTCAGTCCTCCCCAGACGCTGGCTCTCTACTTAGTGTCGAGAAGAAGAGCCGAGAGAGGGAGAACCGCCACAGAGAGTTTTCTTTTGTTAATTATCATCATAGTAATAATCATCAAAGACAAAACAGATCCAGTTAAGGTAAGCATGATATAGTTTATCAAAGTGTAAGACAAATGCCCATCTGAACTACAGGGCCTGGCTCATTAAAAACCACAGTCAGTTGGGCGCGTTCCCTGTAGGGGGTGCGGCCCATGGAGAGTACCCCTCCCTGTAGGGGGTGCAGCCCATGGAGAGTACCCCTCCCCTCTGTATAAAAACACAAGCCACATGTCAAGAGCTGCCAGCAGTACTCGCTCTACATTTTACTATTAGGTTTTTAAAATTCACTTTTCTTTTTTTCACGCATCAAAATACTCATAACATCATCTATCTTCGCACAAAAATAACCGGTAGTAAAATAGAACAGCTATACGAGATTGTGCACGGAAAAATATGCACACGCAACCTTCTTTTGAGTTTAAATATCTTGAGAGCAGGAGGTGATGGTCCTGAGAAGTTTCCCTTTGACGTGCTTGTGTGAGACATCAGACATGGATGCGACGTGACTGTGACAAGAAAAAGACCAGACTTTGATCTCTGTGGTGGGGGGTTATGGGTAAGTTGGCGTCATCGTCATTCGTTTAATTTCGTCTTTCACAATTCAGACTGGGATGTTTGCATCCTCCAACCACTTAATAGTAACGTGGTCAAGAGCGCAATTTCCGGTAAGTTGGCGAATAACTGCTCTAAAAACACTTCACGCCTCAAAAGGAACGCAAGCGTTCACGGCTTAATCCGAGTGGGTGGGTGGGTGAGTTGGTGTCACGAGTTTGCCTGGAGTTCGACGGTCTTCTTTTTTTAAGATTTGTTTTTGGCTTTTTTTATGCCTTTAATTGATAGGTAATTGAAAAGTGGGACAGGAAATGAGAGGGCGAAGAAGTGGGGAGAGGACTGGAGAAATGACATCGGCCTGATTCGAACCCGTGTCCTCCATGGGCGTCAAGCCCGAATGTGGTCGAGGCTACTGTGTGAGCTACAGTGCCCCCCCAATTCTACAGTCTCCTGAGTCACTCGACCTTTGCCTTCTCCTGGCCAAAGAGTTAAAAATGTACAAACACACTTTACAGTACTATAGTCAATTTATGTACAACCACTGATGAGGGGCGACGGTTTCAATGCTCTTCCTGTATTCCCCTCTGAGCATTTGTCTGAAAAGAATCATTATTACAAAATGTCCCAAATCAACTGCGCTCAAATAGCAGTATTTTGAATGTGATGGAAAGAAAGGAAATGGCACAACTACGATGATGTCATTTACAAAAAAGAAATCAAAATCCAAAACATGACTTCTTAGAAGTACTACTTCACAGAGTAGTAAGGACAAGTGCTTTTAAAATAAAAAATAAGAGTTTTTTGTGCTACTTTAGCCAAAAAGTACCTTAAATATGATTGATCTTGATGGATGCACTCTGGTTCATGATGCTCGTCAGTGAGAAAAAGCTTCCCAGCTAATCTAAAACAGTTTAGCATTCAACATGAACACATAAACTTGTAGCTGAAGAAAAAGTTTCAAAATATTAAAAACCCCAAAACACGGTTTCTCATCATTCCTCACAAAACTTGAGGGACGGTTCTCTCTTCAGCCATGCAGGAGAATGGCCACGCTGGTTGCCATGGTGACGAGGGGGTCAGAGGTCATGCCGGCGCCCAGGACCACAGCCTCAGACACGGCCACAGATTAATCCCCGCCGGCCATCCAGTTCATCAGATACACACTCATACAGTCCTTGGAGCTTCGCGATAAAAAGACGACCGTGAGCGACATAAAAGCCTAGACGTTTTTGTTTTCCTGATTCATGTCCTTGTGTTGAGTACTCCATGATTACACACACACACACACACACACACACACATATATCTATATATATATGTATATATACACACACCAATGAGGTGATCGGCCATGTTCCTATTGCTATTGCTATCATGCATCGGTGGCTGTCACCGCATGCCAAATGGACAGAAGCTCCACTGCCGCCGTTTCAGACACGGCCAAGTTGACACGCGGCACGGCACGGCACGGCGCCAGAGCCGCCCAACACCACCACCACCACCAGCTGTCCAGAAAAAAGTGCTTCTTAAATGTGTGAAGTGAAATGCAACAACCAGTGGGAGTAGTGGACTGACCTCCTGTAGAGAGGCTGGGTCACTGTCTGATGTTCTAGGCTTTCCTCAGCCAAAGTGTGTGTGTGTGTGTGTGTGTGTGTGTGTGGGTGTGTGGGTGTGTGGGGTGAAGTTCTAGGCTTTGCTCAGCCACAGTTTTGAGTGTGTGTGTGTGTGTGTGTATACGTGTTGGGGTTGGGTGAGGTATGGGAGGGGGGAGGTGGAGTTCCTGTATGGCATCTTGCTGGGTGAGGATGAGGAGGGTGCGAACTGTGGTTGGTTGCCATGACGTTGTGTTGTCAAGGTGAAGTGTGGTTGGTTGCCAGGATGTTGTGTTGTCACGGTGACAGACTGTGTTGTCTAGGACACGCTGGAGCAACGGATGGTGGGGGAGCCCATCTGGGTGAGGACCTTATCCAGCCACTGCAGCGGCCCGTTCAGGTGCAGCTCGATCCAGCAGGGGGTGCTAGTCACTGTCTGGCGTCTGGGGGAGAAAGAGAGAGAGAGAGAGAGAGAGGTAGAGAGAGACAGAGAGGTAGAGAGAGAGAGAGAGGAAGAGAGAGAGGGGTAGAGAGAGACAGAGAGAGAGAGAGAGACAGAGAGGTAGAGAGAGAGAAAGAGACAGGTACAGGTAGAGAGAGAGAGGTAGAGTAGGAGAGAGACAGAGAGGTAGAGAGAGAGAGAGAGAGGTAGAGAGAGAGGTAGAGGTAGAGAGAGAGAGGTAGAGAGAGAGAGAGAGAGGTAGAGAGAGAGAGAGAAAGAGAGAGGTAGAGAGAGAGAGAAAGAGAGATAGATAGAGAGAGGTAGATAGAGGTAGAGAGGTAAAGATGTAGAGAGAGAGAGAGAGAGAAAGAGGTAGATAGAGAGAGAAAGAGAGGTAGATAGAGAGAGGTAGATAGAGAGAGGTAGAGAGGTAGATAGAGAGAGGTAGATAGAGGTAGAGATGTAAAGATGTGGAGAGAGAGAGAGCGGCGTGTTAGAGCACATACAAACAACTTAAGAAGAGATGTGTTGGCATGATAGGGTCGGCTACCACAGATGAACTCTCAGTACAGGAACAGTGAACACATTCATGAACCCGACGCACATGCAAGTGACAGCCTGCCCATCAAACTTAGTGTGTGCTGTGAGTGGTGTGTGTGGTGTGAGTGGTTCCTGTGGTGTGTGGTGTGAGTGGTGTGTGAGTGGGGTGTGTGGTTTGTGTGCTGTGTGTGATAGGTTCCTGTGGTTTGTGGTGTGTGTGGTGTGTGTGAGTGGTGTGTGTGGTGTGTGTGGTGTGTGTGGTGTGTGTGGTGTGTGTGTGTGTGTGTATGGTGTCTGTGGGGGAGGAGGGAGATGACTGAACATGACTGTACATGTCGAGGTGCCTCCTAGGTCACCAGCAGGGGGGGCGTATATATAGCCTTCCCATTTGTCTCCATCGTCTCCAGTGGACTTTTATCTGAAATGCAACCAGCTGCAGTCCTGGTGGGAATCCCCTTCTCTCTCCACCCCCCTCCACTGATCACCTCCTACATAGATTTACCCCCCACCCCCACCCCCACCCCCACCCACTGCATTCCTCTGGCATTACACACACACACACACACACACTCCGACCATCTCACATTCGTCCCTCTTGCCTGCCTCTCAACCCACTGCGCTCTCAAAGTCTCTTCATCTCTCACACTTTCAATCTCCCTTAGTCACCCCCCAACTCTCTCACTCT
>NC_137909.1:28860812-28865812 GCF_963457725.1 Sprattus sprattus
ATCTAATTGTTAGCTGCTTTGCTAAATTTACTTGGTCTCAGTTAGCGGCCAGTGTTTAGCTAACGAGGGATCTTAGGCAATTGTTTTGCCGTGGACAAAGGTGAGAGCTTAGTCTGTTCTCTTCCGTTGTGAGAGAACAAAGGAAAGTTGTTTCTTCACCTTTGGAGGTGAGTGGAAGGAGACGTGAGCCTGGCCAAAGCCAGTGGAGAGAGAGTGCGCAAAAAGAGTGAATGTATCATTTCAACGCAGTTTATAGGCAAATGTACGTCACGATTTTAACACCTTGTTTGCAGCCAATTGTCTCTGTGAAATGTCAGATAAGAAAGTCAGAGTGATAAGGGAATTGTGGGTAATGAAGTCTTTTGTTGGACTCCACCTACATCCCCCCTTGGTCACTTGATTGCACCGGATGTGTGATCCAGTGAGCACAACTGTGCATAGTCCATGTGTGGAAAGAGTTCATTGGTGAGACAGTCAAAGTTGTAACATCAGTACTGGGCATTTGTTGATACTATCTATTCTGGCTTAGCAGGTACAAAGTCATCAAGTTACAAAGATAAAATCAAAATAAACAGTAATGACAATGACATAGCATACAACAAATAAACCAGTGGGTCATCTACTCATCAGGGTTAGTGAGAATAGGAAAAGTTAGTGATGTCAACTTGTTAGGCTGAAATGCAGAGATAGTGGCACCTGATACAATGATAAAACCATTTCTTGAGAATCCAAGAGTGTGTTTGTTGAATCACTCAATAGATTGGATGACAATACTGACTAGAAGATGACTAGTGACTGACTAGTCTTGGCAGCCTTTGCTGTGTTTGTCCTTCAGGCATGTTCTGCTGCGGAAGGGTGTCATCATGATCTCAAAATCTTAAAGCTCAAATGGCTGTATCAAGGTTTTGTGTGGCAGTATGGTAATGTCCTAAACTTGTGTTTGATGTGGACATGTGCCTGACCAGCTTTGTCTGCGATGTATGAAGCTAGTGTGCTACTGCGGTAGTTTAAATGAAATACCAGTTCAGAATAATGGAAGTTGCTGCTGTTGCTAACAAATCCAAGTTTGGCCTATACAACTACAAGAAAAGTGAGATCCCTGAGCAAGCATTTGTCTTACTGTCAGAGTAGTGGGCTTGTGTTGCTTGGCTCAACAGACAGTTAGTGGCGAACTCTGGAGTTCATGCGCTTGGAGTGTCGTCTGACTCGTGGCTCAGGGCTGTAACGCTCGGGGTAACCATAGTCAGAGGGACAGTCAGAGGCACTATCACTGTCTGTGGCCTTGCGGCCATGGTCTGAGTGTCGGTCAGTGTACCGGTAGTCATCGTCCGTCGAATCTAGGGGCAGGTCATGTTTCTGGGCCATGATTTCGGAATATGGCCTTCTGCTGCTTCTAGGGGATGTATTTCCATTACGACGCTGATGATGGACATGGCGGTTACGCTCAGTGTCCCTATGTGGCCATTTGTCACCCCCCTTTGATCTGTAGTGAGGGTGAACTTGTGAGGCCGTGAATTTGGTCGACGCTTTGTTATCTGAGCAGGTAGGCTCAGTTGTTTTCCCCCTTTCTTTGGAATTGACAACAGTTTCCCAAGCCATCTGTGTCATCTTCCTGATCTCATTCATTGAGAGGTTACCTTCATGCGTCATTAGGGAAACGTGAGTGCGCACACATGGGTGCAGGTTGCGCAAGAACAGAGACTTGAAGGTGGAACTCTCTTCTAAGCCTGGTGCATTCTTGCCCTGGAAGTATGCATGTCTCAAACGTTTATAAAAATCCCTAGGGTGTTCTCGACGGGTGTGTTTGACTTGGGAGGCAGCAACCAATGATGCGATCTCGTCAACAGTAGAAGAGTATTCTTCTTTTAAAGCATGACAGAGCTCGGCGTAATCATTTCTGATACGGGGAGGTTGTGCCTGAATAAACTTGTGGACTGCTTTAGAGCTGGTTTTCCACATGAGTTTAATTTTCTCCCTTTGGTTTGCATTGGGTAGGTCAGTCATGTTATTGTCTAGTTCCCTAAAGTAATCGTCAATGTGTTGATCACGGTGGTCTGGGTCAAACATTTTAATGTCCTTAGCTATGAGCTCAAGCACTTCTAGACGGGGACTCTGTAGGGTCTTTTCTGAAGAAGGCGAGACTAATCTAGCATGGGAACGGACATGTCTATCACATTCTAATGTGCTTCTCTCTGGGTGAGAGGCAGATGCTGGACAGCAGTACTCACTCTCGTGGATGTATGGAGAGGAGGCTGAACAGTCTGTACATGACCTAGTCCTGCCTTCGGAGGGAAGGGCACGGAAGAAAGTGTTATTTAACAGAGGCTGAGAAGAAGGATGCGCAGTATATCTACTAGGGAATAAACTACCTGTTTCTTCTGTATCTGTTAGGGGCAAATGGGAAGTCAGGCTGTTAACTCTGTCTCTCAGTGGAGGTTGAGGAGCTGACTTCATTCCCAAGGACTGATGGTCAGTTGGGAAGTGTTCCCATCTGAATGAAGGAGGGGTAGACCTTTCACCAAGGGAGGATTGTGAATCAGAGTAACCAGACTCACATCGGCTGAACGACTGTGGTGGGGCAGGGTGTTCTGTCCTTACCTTCAGTAGCTCCTCCTTGTGTGAACAGAGTTCTAACTCTGTTGAGTGTAGGTCTCCTAGGTAGCGCATAGCTTTCTTGTTAGCTGTCTGTACCTCTTGGAGGAGACTAGCATTCTGCGCTTCTAATGCGGCATTGCACTGAAAGGCAAGGCTGGTTTGCCTGTGAAAGTTCAGTAGCAAGCACGTTAACAATGGGTCTTTGGATGCAGTCTGCGCATCATACCTGTTATTTAGTAGAGAGTCTATCTCCTTCCTGCATTCACTAAAACTCAAACTGTTAATGAGTTCAGGGTAACCAGGTTTTAGGCTTTGTGCTACGGAAGAGATAAACTGATCTACACAGGGGTTATCCATTGTTATGTTTAGCTAGAGGGGTAAGCTAAAGTAATGTAAAATAGGGTAGGTTATGAATTTAACTTAGGTAATTGGCTATGGTGTTGCAGTGGCAGACACCTTGTAGTGTAACTTGGACAGTACACTAGCCTAACCTAGAAGTGTAGTTACCTACGCTATGAGGAGTAGCTTCCTGTGAATGAGGTGTAGCTACAGCACCATCTAGTGGGTCTAGTGGGCGTAAAAGTTTGGGCACACTAACTGAGATGCAGGGCAGTTACAGTTAGGGTCAATCACAGTTACCTAAATTCAAGCTGGAACACGTGGTGGTAACAGCTAGGTACACAAGTGTTTCACAGGGCCGGTAGCTCGCTGTGGCTCTCTCTCAGTCTCTATTCCTTTCACTGACTGGAATGCGTGGCAGTAACAGTCAGGTACAAGCTCTCTTTCACAGGGCCGGTGGCACGCTGTGAATTAATTAAAAATAAGGGAAACAGTTTGATTAAGCACAGTTACTTCTGACAGCTTGACAATGTTGCATTGAATACGTGGTATTCAAATGCTGGACAGAAATTCACAATTCCTACAGAGTAGGTTTAACCTGAATGGCTAGCAGCAATAGCAAGTTCTAAGATTTCCAAGGTTTGGAAAAGGTGATAATTCACTAATAAAATATCAAATAGCTTGTAAGCTCAATTTGATATATGAAGCTTTGCACTTATTTGTAAGTACAGCTAGGGCTTAGTCCTATGTGGCGGTGAGTGTTACGAGTTTTAGACTAGTCTAACACTAGAATATCAAATTCTGAATTTGGCCTGAAATTAAGCGGTCATTAATATTACACAAATAATGAATGATTGCCAACAGTACTATCCTCACGCAGGGGCGCCATATTATGTGGGTAAAATGGGTACCATTCTCATTTGGGAGTACCAGATTAGATAGGTATCTTACCCAGTGAGCAGGCGCCGGGTGAATGTGGGTGCAATTGTGTATGAATTGTGATATTGACTTCACGAGGGCCACCAAGACACACTGGTGCTGTCCTTGCAACAGCAACAATATGTTGGTAATCTCACCCGATTGGACAGGGATCAACCATTCAACACAAAGGCAGATCAATTAAGTTGATAATCCACAAATCAGTCTCATTAAATATATCAGTCTCATAAAATATATTATACTATCAATTTGGAACTCTGATTAATAATTTAATTAATAACTACAACAAAGTTACCTTATTAATAGTATGGTTGAAGGTCATTGGAGTTCTGAATAGAAGAGGTTGACAACGTCCATTCTTGTGTAACATTAAATAAACCAGCGTATATAAATCAAAGTATTTATTACACAATGATAAAGAAATAACACACAATATGTAATCTAGCTAAATGTATCTAACTAATTAATTGAAGAAGTATGTATGTGTAAGGGAGAGGGAGTGTGTGTGTGAGCGAGCTTGTAAACTCGGTATTGCGCTTTTAGGAGCGCGCCTGAAAGAATGTGTGTGTGTCCCTTTGTCCTGACCACCGCAGGTCCGCGTGCATTTGTGTGCACGTTCGTGACTATGTGGTGTGAAAAAGGACGAGCCTTTATGCAGCGCCAAGTTCGATTATGAGCTTCGCGTGTGTGGCTATATGAAGGCCAATGTATTTGTAATCGTATGTGATTTAAGATGCCATGTTAGAAGAGGGAAATGGTTAGTAACGCATGCAAGTCCCGATGTATATGAGAAGCAATCATAACGTTAACCCTTACATGGTGTGGCGAAGCCAACTACCAACTAACAATGAAAGTATATAACAGTTATGTTCGGTAAACAAAACAGATACAATACATGAACAATGGCATATGTAAACAGTCCTATGCTTAGCCAGGTTGTGAATAGCTAGCTGCCCAGTCGAAGTTACCAGTCCTTTGGAAAAGTGTTGTGCTGGCGTATCCGACGCTGACGAGGCAGAGAAGAGATGATGCTGTCCGGAGATGGAGAAAGTTGTCCTTACTGTGATGTCGTTGTTTCACTGCAGTTCAGTTCGGAGGAGTTGATCGCTCGGAATGTTGCAGTTTCC
>NC_137909.1:28870812-28873312 GCF_963457725.1 Sprattus sprattus
CTTGTAGTAGGCACAAAGGCTGTGGCACGTCACACAATGCACAAGAGTGAGTCTCTCACACACACACACACACACACCACACACACACCACACACACAAACTCAACGGCACAATAGCTCAGACAGCGCCATGGCAGTCTTTGCACCATTTTGTGTTTTTAGAAGAAAAGACAGACCTCCAGAGAGCAGGTTTAATATCACAGCAGTGTGTGTGTGTGTGTGTGTGTGTGTGTATGTGTGTGTGTGTGTGTGTGTGTGTGTGTGTGTGTGTAGGCAGGCTCACCTGGCGTCTCCACGCGCTGGTAGTGGTAGGGGTTGACACACACCTCGTCCTTCTTGGTGTGGAAGGCGTACTCACACAGGTCGATGGCGCGCAGCTCGTGGTGGGACTGCAGGTCCGGCCATCGCCACAGGCGGCAGTAGATCACATGGGGCAGCCCCTTCCTGTGGGATACCTGCAGACGACCATCCAGAGACCTGGGGGGGGGGGGGGGGGGGGGATAGAGAGAGAGAGGGGGATAGAGAGAGAGAGAGAGAGGGAGGGATAGAAAGAGGAGGTTGGGGAGAGAGGGAAGGAGAGAGAGAGAGAGAGGAGGTTGGAGGGGAGAGGAGAAGGAGGTAGGGATAGAAAGAGAGAGAGGGATAGAGGGGAGGTTGGGAGGAGAGAGGAGAGAGGTAAGGAGCGAGGGAGAGGGGGATAGAGGGGAGAGGAGAGAAGGAGGGAGAGAGATAGAGGGGGATAGAGAGTAGGTTGAGTAGAGGAGAAGGAGGTAGAGGGTGAGCGAGAGAGGGATAGAGAGATTGATAGGCACACAGAGAGGAAAAGAAAGGAGAGCATTGTGATTCCATTGCAGTGTGTAAACAGGTTCATCAGTTCAGGCAAATGCATCCTGCCTTACACTGTCTTACACAACATTCATCATCTCATGATTTCCCAAACTAATTACATCTGCTGAAGGACGCCATTAATGAACTGATTAAGGGGGTCGGAATTACACAGTCTTTAAAAATCAATAAAGCACAGTCACTGTTCACTGCTCACAGTCTAAACGGAGTTCTGTTACCCACAGAGGGAGAGAGAGAGAGAGACAGAGAGAGAGAGAGAGAGAGAGAGAGAGAGAGAGAGAGAGAGAGAGAGAGAGAGAGAGAGAGAGAGAGAGAGAGAGAGAGAGAGAGAGAGAGAGAGAGAGAGAGAGAGAGAGAGAGAGAGAGAGAGAGAGATAGATAGATAGATAGATAGATAGATAGATAGATAGATAGATAGATAGATAGATAGATAGATAGATAGAGAGAGAGAGAGAGAGAGAGAGAGAGAGAGAGAGAGAGAGAGAGAGAGAGAGAGAGAGAGAGAGGGAGGGGGAGACAGAGAAAGAGAAACAGAACGAGAGGGAGAGAGAGAGAGAGAGAGAGAGAAAGAACGAAAGAAAGAGACAGAAAGAAACACAGAACAAGAGAGAGAGAGAAAGAAAGATACACAGAAAGAGAGAGAGAGAGGGACAGAGAGAGAGAGACAGAAGAGAGAAAGAAAGATACACAGAAAGAGAGAGAGAGAGGGACAGAGAGAGAGAGACAGAAGAGAGAAAGAAAGATACACAGAAAGAGAGAGAGAGTGAGAGACAGACACAAGACTTCGCTCTTTACCTTTCAGTAACATAAGAAAAAATGGCTAATAGCAGCAGGTGTGTGTCTGTGCGTGTGTATGTATGTGTATGTATGTATGTATGTGTGTGTGTGTGTGTGTGTGTGTATGTGTGTATGTGTATGTGTGTGTTTATTCTTTTACACTGTAACCGACAGCATGCAGCTGGGTAGAGAGGCGCTCTGTGTCTGTGTCTGTGTCTGTGTCTGTGTCTGTGTCTGTGTCTGTGTCTGTGTCTGTGTCTGTGTCTGTGTCTGTGTCTGTGTCTGTGTCTGTGTCTGTGTCTGTGTCTGTGTCTGTGTCTGTGTCTGTGTCTGTGTCTGTGTCTGTGTCTGTACGATGGTGGGGTGCCCTTAACTGCCTCCCCATTGCTCCCCATTGCTCCCCTGCACCCGGTCACTAGGCTACTAGACTGACTGCTGCTGGCTAGATTGGCCCTGAAGACTGAAGACTCCTCCCTTTACAAGCGTGGGAGGGCCCATGGTGGCCGTCAAATGCCATAAAAATGCCATAAAACACACTAAAAGACCCGTTTGTCCCTTCTGGGCTACTGTAGAAACATGGCGGACTGTGTGGAAGTGGATCCGCTCCCATGTAGATACGAAGGGGGCAATTCTAAGCTAATGAAAAAACACAACGATTCTGTCGCAGGTCATTATACACTGAAAGAGAATAATGGTAACATTCCATCTCTACAAAACCCCTAAAAACGACACGATGATTGTTTCAAATGGAACGAGTATGTCTATTTAATTCAAATTAAACAAATTGTATTAAATGAAAACCAAGCCATGTCTTCTGTGATGTTCCCCGGTCAAAAAGAACCGTGATCTAAATTCTGGCGTCTCTTGACGCGTGTCAG
>NC_137909.1:28880812-28883312 GCF_963457725.1 Sprattus sprattus
TCCATCTCCCAATGAGGACGTTATTTAAGAGATATAATAGCGTTAGGGCTGCGACATCACTGTGCATCTCAGAGCTGTAAGTCCAGCTTTGAAAAGAATGCCAATAGAAAGCCTCCCACACACTTCAATAACTCATAGCTATTATTAAACAGGTACACGTGGATACCTGCGGGGCTGGGTATTGAACTGAACAACCACTATAAAAGAGAACAAATATTTAAAATAAAGAAAGAAAGAAAGAAAGCAGCAGCGCACACACACTAAGGCCACTTAAAGGCACAATATGCAACAATTATGCTTCAGGATTAGGGTTAGGATAAGCAGTTTCACCTTAAAATATCAGCTTAAAAAAAATTGGGGCGCTACAATGACTTTTAATATGGAGAATTGCGTCCGTGCCAATGGCATAGCAGGGTCGATAGGCATATAACTGCCTTCTGTAGTTTTGCCTGCCGATGCCCGCCGACCTGACTTTGATTACCTTCTGCCGATCTAGTAAGTAGCTTATTTGCCGTCTTGCTTAGTCTTGTGTTGCACATGATTGATGACTGTGTAAGGACAGTCGTTGAGTAATTAGTTTGTCATAATGTCAAAGTCAGCACATTTCAAGAGATTTTGTTAGTTTTAGCTGCTAGCATACCTTTAGCGAATAGCTATTAATCCTTAATGCACCTTTAAGCTTCGAATTCAAGAATAACTGTGGGGCTGCTTATTGAACCGAATCACCAAAAATATATTTTAAATAAACAACCAACTCAATCAATAAATAAAAGAAAGAAAAAAAACAGCACACACACACCCACACACACACTCAGGCCACCTAAGCTTCCAATTGAAGCAAAGCCTGTGTCAGTGGGTTCAGTCACACTGTGTATCTCCCCACATGCGGAGCAGAGGAGGACCAACGCCACCAGATGGTGTTTACAGACCCTCTTCACATCAGACTCATCATCTACGGCACTACAGCAGTTCCCACAGTGTACAGTGCCCTCCGCAATTATTGGCACCCTTAGTGAATGTGACCAAAACAGGCTATGAAAAAAATATATCTTTGCTGTTTATCTTCTTGGTATTTCCCCCCCGAAAAGGTAAGATTTTTGTGAATATTTTGAGTGAAAGGCCAAGAGGATAAACAGTAAACTATTTTTTTTTCATAGCCTGTTTTGGTCACATTCACTAAGGGTGCCAATAATTGCGGAGGGCACTGTATCTGTGAGGACAACACCAGCCCATCATCACAACAGTAGGCATACCTGGCTATCAAGGTGTTTATGTGTACGTGATTTATGTATGCATGTCTGTGAGTTGCACAAGTGCATTTAAGTGTATAAGCTACTATGGATGACCTACATTTCCCTCGGGATTATCCATAAAGTATCCATCTATCTATCCATCTATCAATCTTATGCTAAAACCTTTATGCATTTATTTACTTTATTTAATTCATCTCCATTTGCTAAAATGATTTACAGGGCACAGGTTGGAGTTGAAAAACAGAATAAGAAGGGGTGGGGGGGGGACATTATGAAAAGGAGGGCCTGCCATGATATGTTTGGGAACCGATGCAGTACATAAAATGCACCTTGATGATAAGTTATAAGAGTTCCCCCTGAGGATGAACACCAAAGCATTGGTGGCAGGCACCTGGCTCTACTAACTGTGCTATATGGGAAGCTTTTGTCACTGACAAGACGCAAACTATGCGTTCGGCCAGTGGACTACAGGCAGACTTTAAGGCTTCCTGGAATTGTTTTGGTATAGGATAAAGTAAGTATACAGTATACAGGCTGACAAAGAGAAGCGTGAAATTACAAAACGGGAAATCTTGAAAAAAAATGTAAGGCATGAAGGTTCCATCCGCCAACTCGTGGCAGGCTTTCAGTGACGATTCATGGGGAAAACTATGGACTGTGTGTTTCTTTTATACAGATAAACACACAAGAACTCCACCACTCTTCAGATTCCCTTCTATTCTCAGTGGCCTATTACTTGTGTGGGCGTAAGTAGCCCATGCTAAATAGTCATTAAAATCACATCAAGAACATGTAAATGCCGCTGTCACACGCTTGCTATACGTCGCGGCTCTTCAGGACCCAGACATAATAAACGTGAACGCAGTACCGTTAGCTGGGGACTGAATGACATAACAGGCTTAATGAGCTCTCTACCGAGAGAGACATAAATTATGTCACATAATTATTGTAGCTGTGCAGCAAAATAACACCATGCGGTGGCGTGTGCCTCGGTAAAAATGTGTACTAATCGAAATGAAACACTTTATTTGAGCCTTGTCCTCATTTAGGATCACGTGGATCGTGTTTTCACCAGTTCACTGTACAGTCCCATAACAATATTATTTGCAGTCAATAGTACAATCATCCTCGCAATAACAAGGCGTAGCTGCTGCTTCTGTGCCATTTCACTTAACTAAAATAACGATTAGATTTATAACAGTCAGTCCACTAACTGAAAGCATGTCTCTGTATTAATCATCGATATT
>NC_137909.1:28895005-28897505 GCF_963457725.1 Sprattus sprattus
GGGGATGGGGGGGGGGAGGGGTGCTGGGGCCAGGGACGGGGACGAGCGCCTTACCCAACCTGCCAGGGGGTCATGTGAGTGGAACAAGGGCAGAGGGGTTCAGCGGACGCTGCGCTGACCTCATGGAAGAAAGGAAAGGTAGAGAGGGGAGGTGTGTAGAGCTCAGACAGCACAGATGCAGAGGAGGGGTACAGAGTTGAATGGGCTGTAGAATGATGAGAGGATGTGAGAGGATGAGGAGAAGAGGAGAATATGAGAGAGGATGAGAAGAGGAGAGGAGAGGAGAGGAGGAGAAGAGGATGAGGAGAGGATGAGGAAAGGAGGAAAGGATGTGAGAAGATAAGAAGAGGAGGAGAAGAGGATGAGGAGAGGAGAGGAGAGGAGGAGAATACGAGAGAGGATGAGGAGAGGAGAGGAGGAGAATACGAGAGAGGATGAGGAGAGGAGAGGAGGAGAGGATGAAGAGAGGAGGAGAATACGAGAGAGGATGAGGAGAGGAGAGGAGGAGAGGATGAAGAGAGGAGGAGAATACGAGAGAGGATGAGGAGAGGAGAGGAGGAGAGGATGAAGAGAGGAGGAGAATACGAGAGAGGATGAGGAGAGGAGGTTGTCATTTTCTTTAGCTTGGCCAAAAAGAAAATAACAACCACAACATGGTCTCTCCTTGCAACTGAATATATCTGACCAAGAAGAAGAAGAGAGAGTGAGAGTTGGTGAGCAGCCATATGTGCACTCTACTAGAGGCGATGCAGCACAGCTACAGTATGACTCAGCTGTCGGCACGGCAACAAGGTGATAAAGCAGTCATAATGCTGCACAGCTACGGTGTGACTCAGCTGTCGGCACGGCAACCACTCTGTCTCTCTCTTGTTTGTTTTCTTTCCTCCAGAACGGCACCAGCGCTGGCAAACCCTCATCAGGCGGGACAAATATCTGCCACCAGAGCAGCCCCACCACAGCTCTTTCCATGACACTCCGTCTCTCAGCCTCACCCCTACCCGTCTCTCAGCCTCACCCCTACCCGTCTCTCAGCCTCACCCCTACCCGTCTCTCAGCCTCACCCCTACCCGTCTCTCAGCCTCACCCCTACCCGTCTCTCAGCCTCACCCCTACCCGTCTCTCAGCCTCACCCCTACCCGTCTCTCAGCCTCACCCCTACCCCTCTCTCAGCCTCACCCCTACCCGTCTCTCAGCCTCACCCCTACCCGTCTCTCAGCCTCACCCCTACCCGTCTCTCAGCCTCACCCCTACCCGTCTCTCAGCCTCACCCCTACCCCTCTCTCAGCCTCACCCCTACCCGTCTCTCAGCCTCACCCCTACCCCTCTCTCAGCCTCACCCCTACCCGTCTCTCAGCCTCACCCCTACCCGTCTCTCAGCCTCACCCCTACCCGTCTCTCAGCCTCACCCCTACCCGTCTCTCAGCCTCACCCCTACCCGTCTCTCAGCCTCACCCCTACCCGTCTCTCAGCCTCACCCCTACCCGTCTCTCAGCCTCACCCCTACCCGTCTCTCAGCCTCACCCCTACCCGTCTCTCAGCCTCACCCCTACCCGTCTCTCAGCCTCACCCCTACCCATCACCCCTACCCGTCTCTCAGCCTCACCCCTACCCGTCTCTCAGCCTCACCCCTACCCGTCTCTCAGCCTCACCCCTACCCGTCTCTCAGCCTCACCCCTACCCGTCTCTCAGCCTCACCCCTACCCGTCTCTCAGCCTCACCCCTACCCGTCTCTCAGCCTCACCCCTACCCGTCTCTCAGCCTCACCCCTACCCGTCTCTCAGCCTCACCCTTACCCATCACCCCTACCCGTCTCTCAGCCTCACCCCTACCCGTCTCTCAGCCTCACCCCTACCCGTCTCTCAGCCTCACCCCTACCCGTCTCTCAGCCTCACCCCTACCCGTCTCTCAGCCTCACCCCTACCCGTCTCTCAGCCTCACCCCTACCCGTCTCTCAGCCTCACCCCTACCCGTCTCTCAGCCTCACCCTTACCCATCACCCCTACCCGTCTCTCAGCCTCACCCCTACCCCTCTCTCAGCCTCACCCCTACCCGTCTCTCAGCCTCACCCCTACCCCTCTCTCAGCCTCACCCCTACCCGTCTCTCAGCCTCACCCCTACCCCTCTCTCAGCCTCACCCCTACCCGTCTCTCATTCTCACCCCTACCCGTCTCTCAGCCTCACCCCTACCCGTCTCTCAGCCTCACCCCTACCCGTCTCTCAGCCTCACCCCTACCCGTCTCTCAGCCTCACCCCTACCCGTCTCTCAGCCTCACCCCTACCCGTCTCTCAGCCTCACCCCTACCCGTCTCTCAGCCTCACCCCTACCCGTCTCTCAGCCTCACCCTTACCCATCACCCCTACCCGTCTCTCAGCCTCACCCCTACCCGTCTCTCAGCCTCACCCCTACCCGTCTCTCAGCCTCACCCCTACCCGTCTCTCAGCCTCACCCCTACCCGTCTCTCAGCCTCACCCCTACCCGTCTCTCAGCCTCACCCCTACC
>NC_137909.1:28902505-28905005 GCF_963457725.1 Sprattus sprattus
AAAGGAGAATCTTTAGAAATATAAGTGCAATGACATTAAGCATGTCAAACATTAAACATGAAACATCTCAACACAACATTCAAGAACTTTTGGGAGGTCAAGACATGAACCACATGACAGCTAAACTAAAAAGTTAAAATGCCGCTGCCCCACTGTATACTTATGTCCACCTTTAGAGCATAAGTCTACAAACTTCTTGTTGAGTTTGAGCAGCGATGATTTTCAAGGTGAGTAGAGTTCATCCGGGCTCGCTTTGCAGTGAACAACAATCCAGCACAGCTGAAGAGAGGCACGCAGGCAGCCGAGGCAGGTAGGCCAGTATTGAGTTTCAGGGACAGTTTTTTGATATTCTGAAAGGAGTTCAGCAGATCCACATTGACTGAGACACAGGATAGGTACCCGTCTAACTCCCCTGTACCTTCTGACCTTCACTGAGGAAAATAAATCATCTTCATCTGATGAATGTTGTCCAACTTGCTCCAGCCTCTACCATCTGGTCAAGGTGTTGTCTGACATAGACTAGACCTTTAGAATGACAAACAACATTTCTGACAATTATTGTATTATTATAAGTGTTTAACTGCCATCAAGAGTGCATCATAACACAGAAACTGCAGTGAGAATTGTCGTGCGCGATTCCCGCCTTTTTCGGTTTCCTGCCTTGAACTATGTTATTTTTTTACTCAGTAACGGATAAAAAAAACGACTTAAAAAATTACAAAGTACACACATAAACGACTCAATTACAGTAACGTGAGTAAATGTAATTCGTTAGATTATAATGTTGACATTGGACGTTCAGAAAAAATGACGACCAATGGTGAATGAGAAAAACGAGAGCCTCGTTTCTGCCAGCTTCGGAGGAGGGTTTTGGAAAGCTGAATTCCTCATATCGCTCCGTTTCAGCAGCCGCTCAGAGCGCATTGACACACACACACACACACGCACACACATATATACACACACACACACACACACACTCACACACACACACTGACACACACACACACACACACACTGACACACAGACACACACACACACACACACACACACACACACACACTCACACACACACACACACACACACACTCACACACACACGCCGCTCAGCGCACACTGACTCCTCTAAGCCTAGAGGGAAATTCCTTGCCCCTCTCAGATGAAATTGCTGCCTCTTCTCCTGTTGAGCACTTAACTGCAAGGTGTGGCTATTATATTGTATGTAAACCATTATTTGGCTTCTTAGTAACCCTGTACAGAGGGGTGGGGCATCAAACAAACAAGACAACAGGAATGTGTGTGGGATCACCTTTGACAGAGATATACTATAGAGCAGGGGTGCCCAAATTCTTTCTTGACAGGGGCCAAATATTAATCGGAGTGGAGGGCCGCGGGCCAAAACCAGAGTTTCATGTTAGGTCATGTCCCATTATATTGAAATGTATTGCATATGTGTACCCAATTAATATTACCATTATACATACCTGCAAACTCAGAAGGGCTAAAAAAGGTGACAAACCAAGCCCCTGTAGGGGGGTCTGGGGGTATCCCCCCCAGATTGTTTTGTTATTTTAACATGTAAATTAAGCATTCTGGTATACTCCAAGACGAAAATAATGGGGAAAGATAAAATTTGCTTCAGGTAAAAAAAGAAACATTAAATTAGTAAGATATGTTAATGTAATCTATTAGTATACACAGGGAAGATAGGTAGGAAACTTATATAATGGCCAATCAACTAACAGCAAGTTAAAGGCTAATAAACATGATTGCAGGCAACAAGAGTGACTACTGATGTTTCGATGGAAATACTCCCATTATTTTCTATTTGTATCCGTCAAAAGAGAAAGATATAACAGTTACGTGTAAGCTGTGCCGTGGAAACAAGCGCCGTAACAGCACTTGACTCCAAAGGCTACCTCCACAAACATTTGTTGGGCCAACACGAACAGGTGAAACTTGTAGCAAGAGAGCGTCATGCCTTGACCTCAACTGAAGGACAGACTGCCCCAACTCAGATAGAGAGAGAGAGAGAGCTTGCACATTGACTACTGGTTGATTTCATATTTCATATCAACATTCTTTACACAAACATAAGTAAGGTACTTACAGTTGGCAGTTGCTAAACTCGTGTTGACATGTGTGAATTTGAACTCATGAATAAAAACTTGTTCTACCTTTTCCCATTATACATGTAAGTTGAGAAGACTATAACATCAGCTAGATAACTAGCTATCATTTCATGCAAACGGAGCTCTTCCATTTAAATCATTTAAGGTAAAGGTTAAAGCTAGCTAGTTAGCTAGCATAGCAACAAGATAACCATAGATATGGATCTGTATTGACAAAAGGTCAATAGCGCCCCCCTTGACCCATCTGAAACAATGTTAAAACTGTGGCCAAGCAGTGAACTGCAACCAGTCTTAGTTAAATATGACGTTGAAACAGAGACCCTGTTAAAAATGGGTTAAAATGCTGTCTAACGAATGACGTTCTAAC
>NC_137909.1:28922505-28925005 GCF_963457725.1 Sprattus sprattus
CTCTCTCACTCTCTCTTTCTCCTGTCCTCCTCTCTCTCTTTCTCTCTTCCTCTCTCTTTCCTCATCTTCTCTCCCTCCTCTCTCTGTCTCCTGTCCCCCTATCACTTTATATCTCTCCCTTCCTCCCTTCAGACTAGCGCAGGACTTCCCTCTCTTCTAGGCTGGTTCACTTCTATGGAAAACTGGGGATTAAGGAAGTTCCTGGGATCGGAGACAAAGAGGGATTTTCCTGTCTGATTCCCAGCTGTCTGAGCACCTTGTAAAACAGTCACGCTGGCTAACTCCATTGTCCTTTGAGTGATCAGCTGAACCACCGAAAATAATGTCTAGGTGCTACGACTCATTTCACACACACACACACACACACACACACACACACACACACACACACACACACACACACACACACACACACACACAGTGATCAGCTGAACAACCTAAAATAATGTCTTACAAAGGTGCTAAGGCTCATTACATGAACACAGTGGCTAGCGGAGGATGTCTGTATCAGCCTCATAGACCGAAGAGAACCTCACCGGTGGTATTTACAAGATGCCTCCTCTCTCTTGCTCTCTCTCTCTCTCTCTCACTCTCCCTTTCTCCTGTCCTCCTCTCTTTCTCTCTCTTCCTCTCTTTCTTACTAAGATGCTACGGCTCATTGAAAAGGAATGAAGTGGCTAGCGGAGGATGTCTGTATTAGCTTCATAGACCGATGAGAAACTCACCGGTGGTATTTACAAGATGTTGTTTAGGTTCAGGCACTGTGCTCTGCAAAACGCTTTGAGATTTTGGTGATATATAAATAAAATTGAATTGAATTGAACTGAATTGTACTGAATGTTGTTTAGTTAGCATGCCATTTGGACTTTTATTTGTAATTATTTTATTATTTATTTTAAGTCTAACCTAACTTGCCATTTCATGGTCACTCAATTGCATGGTACGATGTGCATCTCGTGTCTAATATCAAACACACAGTGTGGTTTAGCGGAAGGATTAGGAGAGAGACTCTTAAATGATAAGCATCCTCTATTAAAGTTTTAATTAATTAACTCATGTAAGTACATTGTGCTAAATGCCACTTCAAATAAAGTTTTAATTAATGAGCTCATTGCATTGCACCAAATGCCCCTTAAAACAAAGTTTTAACCAATGATCTCATGACATTGCATTGTGATAAATGCCACTTAAAACAAAGTTTTAATTAAGTTACTCATGTCATGTCATTGCACTGAATGCCACTTGAAACAGAGTTGTGGTGTGTCTGAGAGTTCAGCCTGACATCAGCAACCCTGCGGCTCGTCCCTCTGATGTCCCCTGCAGGGCTGTGTGTGTGTGTGTGTGTGTGTGTGTGTGTGTGTGTGTGTGTGTGTGTGTGTGTGTGTGTGTGTGTGTGTGTGTGTGTGTGTGTGTGTGTGTATGTGTGAGTGTGTGTGTGTGTCAGATGCTGACTTAAAGCCTCACCCCTCCGCCAGTGCAGGACCGGGGTCGAGTCCAGATGAGAGGAAGAAGGATCAGGGACACTGACCACTTAAACCGCTACCTAACCACCATTACAGCTCGTCCTCGAAAGCGGATCCGGCACACGTGTGGGCCACATCTGGCCTGGTGCCATGGGGATGGTGATGATGATACACAGGGCAACCTTTTGATCCGTGCTGCTGGGCAGTGTTCTTTTTTATTTTAGATCTGGAGATCTTTGATCATCAGTAGGCGACTTGTCGCAGGCATCCAATCTGAACACCAGGAGCCAGTCATGTGGTTGCCCAGCAACATTGGCATGTTTCAGTCATCACTTGCAGCTGCAGACTGGACAGCTGCTGTCCCACCCCGTTCCTGCTGACACACACACACACACACACACACACACACACATACACACACACACACACACACACACACACACACACACACACACACACACACACACACACACACACATACACACACACACACACACACACACACACACACACACACACACACACACACAAACACACAGACACACACACACACACACACACACACATACACACACACACACACACACACACACACACACACACACACACACACACACACATCCCACCCCATTCCTGCTGACCAGAGCGGGCATCCCAACCCCTCTTTCATGCCACCTGGTGATGATGATGATGATGATGAGTTTAATGAGGATGAGGAAGATGGTGATGAGGGGCCTACAGATGTGTCTTAACCCAGGGGCTGGAGATGACCCACCACGGCCAGGTGGAGAAGCCACCATTGTCCACACACACACACAAACACACACACTCACACACACACACACGCACGCTCCACCATCGTCCACCGTCACCATCTGCCATCCGCCATCCGCCATCCGCTCTCCCTGCTGCACTGTGGTCAGACCACACATTGCTAATAGATGATGACTGAACAAATGACAGACAGCACAACACACACACACACACACACACACACACACACAAAGTGCATCTGAGGGTTGTTGCATTCAGGTTCA
>NC_137909.1:28927505-28935005 GCF_963457725.1 Sprattus sprattus
CTTCTCCTCCCCTCCTCTCCTTCCCTCTTCTCCTCCTCCCCTCCTCTCCTCCCCTCTTCTCCTCCTTCCGTCTCCTCTTCTCTTCTCCCCTCTTCTCCTCCCCTCTTCCCCTCCTCTCCGTGTACTGGCCACACCTCATGCATTCCTGTGTCTCCATTGGGAGCGCTAACAGCGCTAGCATTGAGCGCTGGATTCCCAAGGAGCCCTCATAGGCCACTGATGCTAACCTAGAGGTCCAACATCGTGCTGAAGTCACTTTGGATAGACGCATCTGTCAGACGTGCTCTCCGCTCCGCTCCCAGCTCAAGAGGTATGAGGGTCTGGACTCAGTCAAAGCCCCGTCTAATTAGGCCCCTCACTCCTAGCCGCGGCCCAGCTCTGCTCTGTGGTGTGGTGTGGGGTGTAATCTGTGTGCTATGTGGGTCTCTCTCTCTCTCTCCCCCTTACTCTTCCTCTCTCTCTCTCTCTTCCTCTCTCTCCCTCTCTCTCTCTCTCTTTCTACCTCTCTCTTCTGCTCTCCCCCTCACTCTCTCTCTCTCTCTCTCCCTCTGCCTCTCTCTCTCTCCCTGGCAGGGCCTCTCTGAGCTGCTCCAACACTAAGGCAGGGTAACAGTGCAGGCCCAGGGCACAGGTCCTGTGAGACACACACACACACACACACACACACACACACACACACGCACACACACACACACACACACGCACGCACACACAAAGAGAGAGGGACGATGGCGCATGTTGGACTGAGTGGAGAGGAGCCACTCCCTCTGGCCTGCTTATCCATGGAGGTATATCCCATGTAGAATATGTAGAACTGGACCGTACTGGATTACCACTCCCCTTTATTTCAATGAGCAATGCTATGCTATGCTATGCTAGCTGCTTTTGCCCTTTATTTCAATGAGCAATGCTATGCTATGCTAGCTGCTTTTGCCCTTTATTTCAATGAGCAATGCTAGACTATGCTAGCTGCTTTTGCCCTTTATTTCAATGAGCAATGCTAGACTATGCTAGCTGCTTTTGCCCTTTATTTCAATGAGCAATGCTAGACTATGCTAGCTGCTTTTGCCCAGGAAAATACTTGGGTTCATTGTGCTCCGTCTTTGATAGCAAACCTACCGATAGCCTGACCTGCAAAGGGCTCAAACCCAAAACAAAGACCTGTACACTAGCCATGTGGACACTTGATTGAAACCAGCCTATGGGGAACAAACTCTCTCTGTCCTTGTGAGATGGCATCCCCTGAAACTGCTCTTAGAAACACACACACACGCACACACACACACACACACACACACACACACACACACACACACACACACACACACACACACACACGCACACCCCCCCCCCCCCCCCACACACACACACACACACACACACACACACACACACACACACACACACACACACACACACACATCGTCTACACCGTCGCATAGCACGCAGAAAAGGTAAGTCGATGTCGGGGCAGAGGGAGGTGAGAGGAGGGCTGAAAGAATGTCAGTAAGTCAACACCGGTGTTCTCTTTTCCTGTCAAACAGCGCTAGCTGCTAGCGCCTCACAGAGCTCCCTCTCTTCACACACACACACACACACACACACCTCCCTCTCTTCAGAGAGCGCCCGCCGCGGCTACGCTCCGAGGGGGACGCCTGCCGGTCTTGAAGCCCTGCGGTCGACGCCTGACATCGGCTCAGACGGACGGCTGTTCAGACACACAACACACACACACACGCTGCCAGCCAGAAACACAACACACACACACATCACTGCCAGCCATGTTGTCTTCCTCATCAGCGCATGGGGCTGCCGCTATGTAAAAAAAAGCTCCAACTACAACCACCACCACTCCCACACACACACACCCACACACACACCCACCTCCACCTACCCACGACTGCCTCTCCAACCAACACCCACAATTAGAAAGGAAGCAAGTGTGACCACATCCCCCTTGGCTGCCCATAGGCCTGTAAATGGTCTGGGTTTGCGTGCGTGTGTGTGTGTGTGTGTGTGTGTGTGTGTGTGTGTGTGTGCGTGTGTGTGTGTGCGTGTGTGTGTGTGCGTGTGTGTGTACGCTGGGGAGGGCAGCGGACCCGGGCCAGAGGAGGGAGGCCCTCCCTGGTCAGTGCAAACCGCCCGCACGAGACGAGGAATAACCACTGACCTCGGGCATTCAGCTCCTGCACACACACACTACTGCACACACACACACACTCCTGCACACACGACTGCAAACACACTGCACACACTCTATTGCACACACAGCACTGCACACACACTACTGCACACACACTACTACTACACACACACACACACACACACACAAACACACATACTCCTGCACACACAGTACTGGACACACACACACACACACACACACACATACTCCTGCACACACAGTACTGGACAGACACACTAGTGCATACACACTAGTGCACACACACTAGTGCACAGAGAGGGAGAGAGAGGGAGAGTAGAATAAAGAGAGAGGCAAAGGGAGACAGTGGACTATAAAAGAAAGGAAGAGAGAAGTGTGAGTGAAAGAGAGAAACAACAAATCAGGGTCTGGAAGCACATCAGGGACCAATGGAAAGAGAGAGAGGGATAGAGAGAGAGAGAGAGAGGGATAGAGAGAGAGGGAGGAGGAGGAGAAAGTAGAGCGGAAGAGAAAAAGCTAGTCAAAGAACAGGACTAACCCTAACCCATTGAGACAAAGCAAGCAGAGAAGAGAAGAGGAGGAGTGACAGAGACCTGAGGAAGAGAAGAGAGGAGGAGCAGAAAAAAGAAGAAGAGAGAGGAGGAGCAGAAAAAGTAGGAAGAGGACTGACAGCCAGAGAGAGGTGGAGAAGAGTGGAGAGAGAGAAAGAGGAAGAGGAAGAAAGGAAATGAAAGAGGAGAGGAAAAAGAACCGAGAGAAAAGAGGAGGGCCAGACCAGCACACAGGCCAGAGAGAGAGAGAGAGATACGGAGCTCCGAGAGACAGACGAAGAGAAAGAGAAAGAAAATGGGAGAAAAAAGAGGGAAAGCTGCCGTTGCTTTCCGCCCTGAGCTCCTTCCAGATCCACACTGACCACCGAGGCTCTCAGGGACCTCAAGGCACTCTGGGTGCAGCTCCCGCTGGACCAATCAGGGCTCAGACCTGACCAATCACAGCTCCCGCTGGACCAATCAGGGCTCAGATCTGACCAATCACAGCTCACAGTGGTGAGTGCAGCTCCTGCTGGACCAATCAGGGCTCAGACCTGACCAATCACAGCACAGAGTGAAGAGTGAGGCTGATGAGTGCAGCCAATCAGTGAAGTGGGCTAAGGATAGTTTTCATCATGTTGGAGTAAAACGTAATATTCCTTCTCGGTTTCACTCATTTCTTTAATATTTCTTTCTCTGTTTGTCTCTCTCTTCCTGTGGGTGTGTGGTCCCCCATGTCCGCTGTCCTCTCCCAGTGTGGTGTGTCTCTCTTTGGGTCCTTCATGGCCTCAGTGAGTCCCTACCCTTGACTCCATTGTCTCCTCACTCTCTCACTGCTGCAGGCCTCTGCCAGGGTGGTCAGAGCCACAATACACACACACACACACACACACACACACACACACACACACACACACACACACACACACACACACACACACACACACACACACACACACACACACACACACACACACACACACACACACACACACACACACACACACACACAAAGTAGCAGGCTGTGTGGAAGGCTGTGTAGGGCATGTCTCGCAGGCAGCACACAGGACAGCCGTCAACTTCTGAACAGGCAGCACACAGGACAGCCATTTCCGTTACCTGGGAGACTGCTGTCATGCACGTGTTCTTCTGATGTGCAAAGCAGAATGTTTTGTTCATGTAATGAAGGAGGCACAGAGAACAGTAGTTGAGTGCACACATACACACACACACACACAAGCACAAACACACACACACATACATACACACATACACACATTCACACACACACACAGACAACCCGGAGGCCATAGAAACACACACAGCCCAGAGAAAGTATTATGCGAATACTTTATTACCAATGTGTGAATGGTGTTAGCTTTTTTGTCTGGATATTAATAGAATATGAAAACTATACACCAAAACCAGGCTCATCCTATTTTTGCTGTATCATTTTTCAAATTGGTATTGAAAGATTTCTTTTATCTTTATATATATTTATATATATAATATATATAAGCCAAAGTGCGTTTTCCATTTTTTTTCCTCTTGTTCTCCATGTACACATTGCACCATACATAAATAATTACATTGTAAAAATGACTCCCGTATTTACAAGTATAATATATATTTCATATAATATATAAAACTTTATATTAAATCTAAGTAGATGATATTTGGGATAGTTTGTGGGGTCCGTTCTGTTTTGAGTTTTTCTTATGTCTCGTGTGTGTGTGTGTCGCAGTCCACGTCTCTCTCAGCTGTCCGTAAGTGTGTGTGTGTGTGTGTGTGTGTGTGTGTGTGTGTGTGTTATCTGTGGTTGTTGAGCAGAATCTCTAGCCAGCAGGGGCAGGAGGTGATGAACTGTCTGGAGTAGCAGGGCCCCCAGCCCTTGGCGAAGCTGATGCGGACGCTGTTCGGGTCGTAGGGTCCCTCCGGCACCTCGGGTCCGTCGGCACCACCACCGGCGCCCGCCGCGTGCCGAAGCGCCGCCGAGCGCTCGTAGTCGAACACCTTGATGGAGTAGCCGGGCATCACCTTGCGTACCACCAGGCTCCGGCAGCCCGGCACGTCCAGGGTGGGCGAGTTGACGAAGACCGGGTGCTGGCTACGGTTGTATGCCCACACGCCGTCCGGCTCCTTGCTCAGGAGGATGCCGTAGCCGATCTTGCCGCGGGCGCGTTGGACCATGGTGCTGCCCCCACCGCCGCTGCCACCACCGCCGCTGCCACCACCGCCGCCACCGTGCCGCTCCGCGGGGCTCAGCTGGCCCAGGCAGAAGCCCGTGCCTTGAGGTAGGTCGTAGAAGATGCTGACGGCGTGCTCGTACACCGCGTAGAGGCGGCCCACGCGCGTCCGGTGCTCCCAGTACGCCACGTAGCACCAGTGACTCTGCTTGGGAGCGTCGGGAGACATACTGGCATCTGGAGAGAGATGGAGAAGGAGAAACAACATTACACACTGATTTCATACACACACACACACACACACACACACACACTCACACACACACACCTTTAACTATGTAAAATACACAGCAAGAAAGAGAAACATCACAAACTCTTATCCACAAATGCATAAGGAACATTTTGCCATTAGCCCTTGGTGAGATTGAGACAAGACACACACACACACACACACACACACACACACACACACACACACACACACAGGGCATCACCCTGCCATTGCTATTGGCTGTTATGTTCTGTACTAAATAGTTTCCTCTGTGACTTGAAATCATATCCTGCCTTCATGATGATAAAGCTCATTTGAAATGGAATCAGAGAGAGAGAGAGAGAGGGGGTGGGAGACGGAGAGAGAGAGACGGAGAAAGAGAGAGAGAGACAGAGAGAGACGGAGAGAAAGAGACGGAGAGAGAGAGAGAGACAGAGAGAGACGGAGAGAAAGAGACGGAGAGAGAGAGAGACAGAGAGAGGGGGTGGGAGACGGAGAAGAGTGTCGGAGAAAGAGAGAGAGAGACAGAGAGAGACGGAGAGAAAGAGACGGAGAGAGAGAGAGACAGAGAGAGGGGGTGGGAGACGGAGAAGAGACACAGAGAAAGAGAGAGCGAGAGAAAGAAAGAGACGGAGAGAGAGAGAGGGGGTGGGATACAGAGAAGAGATGGAGAGAGAGAGAGACAGAGAGAGGCGAAGAAGGAGAGAGACAAAAAGAAAGAGACGGAATGAGAGAGAGAGAGACAGAGAGAGGGGGTGGGAGACGGAGAAGAGACGGAGAGAGAGAGAGAGAGAGAGAAAGAGAGAGAGGAGTGGAAAAATAAAGAGGGGCTTGTTAAACACAACACAAACATAAGCGTAGGTCCCGGTGTGAGAGAGAGGGAGAGAGAGAGAGAGAGAGAGAGAGCGCGAGAGAGAGAGAGAAAGAGAGAGAGAGAGCAGAGAGAGAGAGAGAGAGAGAGAGCGCGAGAGAGAGAGAGAAAGAGAGAGAGAGAGAGGGAGAGAGAGAGAGAGAGGCCTGTGAGGGGATTAGGTCTGTCTGCAGGAGAGGGGCCTCTCTATAAATACTGGAGGAGCCATTGTATTGACATTGAAGTGCTGTAAAAATACCCCAGAGCACACCGATAGCTTCACTGCAGTCTGCTTCTCAGCTGTATATAACTCCATGGGTGGGATATGAATGTGTGTGTTTGTGTGTGTGTGTTATGCTTGTGTGTGTGTAAAAGAGAGAGGGTGTGTGCGTGTGTGTGTGTAAAAGAGAGACTGAGTGTGTGTGTGTGTGTGTTCATATTTTTGAACAAGTGCTCAACACAGGGGTTGAAGTGCTACAAGTGTCGTCAGGCCCTGAGGGAGGCAGCAGCCTTTTCATATCTGCCACCTCTAGGGGGCAGCACAGAGAGACTCATTAGCCTGTGTCTTTTTATTTGTGTTGTTTGATAACACTGGGCACAGCAGGATCAGTGGACATACACACACACACGTTTGTGCTCTGAGAAAATCCCCCCCCCTCATACACACACACACTACAAAGAAACTGGATTTCACACCTCAAGAAATCTTTGTTTGACGTGAGGGTGTGTGTGTGTAACTCAAGAACCTTCTAGGGAGAATGTTGTTCTTAAAACCCAGCAGGAGAGGCACCAAGGACAGATTGCTCTGCTCTGGACATCCTGGTTTAACTCTCCTCCTCACGCCTGCACCTCCTGATCTAACTCCCCTCCTGATCTAACTCTCCTCCTCACGCCTGCACCTCCTGGTCTAACTCCCCTCCTGATCTAACTCCCCTCCTCTCGCCTGCACCTCCTGATCTCAAACTCCCCTCCTGCACCTCCTGATCTAACTCCCCTCCTCACTGTAACTCCCCTCCTCACACCTGCACCTCCTGATCTTTAACTCCCCTCCAAGGCCACATCAGCTGTGTAGTTGTGGAGTGTTCGTCTGCTGTGGGGTTTTGGAGTATTTGTCTGCTGTGTGTGTGTGTGTGTGTGTGGGGGGGGGGGGAGTGTTCAAGCCAGAACTGTCTGCCTGCCAAATGAGTTACTGTTCCCTAGATGCAGGTCTACCTTCACCACACACCAAACTACAAATACACACACACCACACACCACACACACACACACACACACACACACACACACACACACACCACACACCACACACCAAACTACAAATACACACACACACACACAGCCACACACACACACACACCACACACCACACACCACACACCAAACTACAAATACAAATACGCACACCCACACACACACACACCACACACCAAACTACAAATAAACACACCCACACACACACCACACACCAAACTACAAATAAACACACCCACACACACATA
>NC_137909.1:28967505-28990005 GCF_963457725.1 Sprattus sprattus
TTTCCCCTTCTCCGAGCCTTAGTGGCACATTGCTACCACACACACACACACACACACACACACACACACACACACACACACACACACACACACACACACACACACACACACACATCGTGTTTAATGAAGTGTTTACTGTAAATTGTTCCTGGCCCACACAGAGCTGTTCGCCTACCAACTCCTCATCTCCTTCCCTGACGCGGTCTCCCCTTCCTGGGTCCACACACACCTCTGCCCGTGCCAGCCATGCTTTGAAACACCTCCACACACAACCTCACCTCCCAAAGCTCCTTTTAAACACCTCCCCTCCCCACACAACCTCACACCCCAAAGCTCCTTTTAAACACCTCCACACACCACACAGCTCCTTTTAAACACCTCCACACACCACAAAACACACAACCTCACACCCCACAGCACCTTTTAAACACCTCCACACACCACACAGCTCCTTTTAAACACCTCCCCATACCACACAACCTCACACCCAACAGCTCCTTTTAAACACCTCCTCACACCACACAACCTCTCATCCCACAGCTCCTTTTAAACACCTCCCCACACCACACAGCTCCTTTTAAACACCTCCCCATACCACACAACCTCACACCCAACAGCACCTTCAAAACACCTCCTCACACCACACAACCTCACACCCCACAGCTCCTTTTAAACACCTCCACACCCCACACCCTCACACCCCACAGCTCCTTTTAAACACCTCCCCACACCACACACCCCACAGCACCTTTTAAACACCTCCCCACACAACACACCCCACAGCACCTTTTAAACACCTCCCCACACCATGCAACCACACAAACACAACCTTACCTCCAACAACACCTTTAAAACACTCCTGCACGTGTGTGTGGGATTGTGTGTGTGTGTATGTGTGTGTGTGTATGTATGGGTGTGTGTGTGTGGGATGCTCACACTCACACTCACATACACACACATACACACTCACACACACACACACACACACACACACACACACACACACACACAAACAGACACACACCCTCCCCCACACACACATACCCCCCCCCCCCCCCCCCACACACACACACACACCCCACACACATACACACAATCCCACACACACACACACAAACACAATCCCACACACACAGTCATACAGGAAGCAATGAGGCGCACTTCAAAAGACTGTTCAAGGGACCACCAGAGAGAGGCAAGGAAACAGGTGTGACACAGGAGTGACTGGATGACCACCCCACACACACACACACGCACACACACACGCACGCACGCACACACACACACACACACACACACACACACACACACACACACACACACACACACACACACACACACACACACACACACACACACACACACACACACACACACACACACACACACACACACACACACAGTCTCCCAAACTCAAAAGGTCAGTATTTATGACAGAGGTCATAAATACTCTTACACACGCAGGCACACGCCCTCACAAATGCACACAACCACACACACACACACATGCATACAAACATGCATAAACGCATGCTCACACACATACGCAGCACAAACTGCTAGTAGTCAGAGGTCATAAATATTTTCTGACACACACAAACACACACACACAGAAACATGCCGTGGCACAGACAGTTCATGCAAACACAGAGACAGATGGAAGTAAACAAAAGCCCACAAAAAACTCAAAGTAACACACACACACACACACACACACACACACACACACACACACACACACACACATGTCCATACATTCCACATACTTGTGAAACTCATGCCGAGGCATTCACACAAACACTCTGAATTCCCATCAGTCAGATGGACTGTGGTCAGTTTACACTGTGTAACACACACATCAACACAAACACCATCCGACACTGCGTAACACAGACTTCGACAGAAACACCCTCCGACACTGCTGAACACCCACATCAACACAAACACACTCTGACACTGCGTTACACAGACATCACCACAAACAAACTCCGACACTGAATAACACGGACATCAACACAAACACACTCCATCACAGCGTGATATCTATACGTCATGCAATGGGACAAACTTAAACAGAAAAACCTACGATTCCAATCCCTCACTTAAGCGTTAGACTGCTAGTTAAGCTGCGCTGACTCAAGACTCACAGCACAGTAATCACCCAGAATGCACTGGGTGTCTGGGACGCCACACACAGCATGTTTCAGGAGTGAAAGTAAACAGATGGGTCTCATTTTAACACACACACACACACACACACACACACACACACACACACGCACACACACACACACACATTCCTCACTAACGACTCCTCACTAACGACCCCCAGAGCATGATGTGAGGAATCCCACAGTCAGGCCAGTTCAGATGCTGAACACATCGTCTGACCACACACACACACACAAAAACACACTTTATGTGTGTGAACATGTGGGGTGTGTTTGAGTGTGTGTGTATATGTGAAGGGTTAATTCAGTAGTTCAGTGTGTGTGTGTGTGCGCGTGTGTGTGTGTGTGTGTGTGTGTGTGTGTGTGTGTGTGTGTGTGTGTGTGTGTGTGTGTGTGTGTGTGTTTTGAGGGGGGGGGCCCTGCTCTGCTTCCCCTGTGTAATATCTAGGGAATTCTTAACTGCTAGCTAAATGAGATAATCAAGACTGATTGCATTAGCCATGTAACCCCTTCCAGCCAGCAGAGCAGAGCAGCGAAACACACACACACACACACACACACACACACACACACACACACACACACACACACACACACACACACACACACACACAGAGTCAGGAACAGCCCTCTGCTGTAAGCACTAGGCTCTGACACACACACACACACACACACACACACACACACACACACACCTGTATTCACAGAAAACACACATGCATAACCCAGGCCTATACACACACACACATAATCCAGGCCTACACAGAAACACACACACAAATAACCCAGGCCTACACAAACTCCGCAAAATAGAGAGCCATCGAGAGCTGTGTTGTCATTTATGAATAGAAGTCCAGTCAGTCCATTCACAAGTCACAAGTCACGTCAGAGACACACACATAGACACACACACACACATGCACACGCACACACACACAGAAATCTGAACAGTGATGAGGAACAAATGTAATCCGCTCATTTTCTTTTTTTAAAGCTCCTCTACCACGATGACGACGCACGCTCAAAAAAGCAACCTTGCTGTTGACACAGGGAGTGCACACACACACACACACACACACACACACACAGGGAGTGCCACTGGCCAGCGCAGTCACAGTGGCGGCAGGATATGCAAATGCACACTGGCGGCACGGCGGACTCCTCAGCCAATCGACATAAGAGAGCTCACTCCAGTCCTGGACGCTAGAGTTAGCGTTAGCGGTCTAAAAGGACGTTAGCGTTAGCGGTCTAAGAGAGCACACTCCAGTCCTGGACGCTAGTGTTAGCGTTAGCAGGACAAAGAGAGCTCACTACAGTCCTGGACGCTAGTAGCATTAGCGTTAGCGGTCTAAGAGAGCTCACTCCAGTCCTGGAATGCAAGGTCTCTAGTTCCAGAACAGCGGGGCTGTGCCTAACACACACTCCCTCTCTCACACACAAACACACACACACACTCCCTCTCTCTCCCTCAATCTCTCTCACTCACTTTCCCTTTTTCTCTCCCTACCCCTCTCTCCCAGTGGCCATTACCCCCCCCACACACACACAAACACACACACACACACACACACTACACCACACACACACACACACACCACACACACACACACACACACACACACACACACACACACACACACACCACACAAACACACACACACACACACACACACCACACCACACACACACACACACACACACACACACCACACCACACACACACACACACACACACACACACACACACACACACACACACACACAATGTGGTTCCAGTCTTGCACGAGAGGCATGCTCATTTGGTGCCATGAGTGGGGAGTGTTTCGTCTCAAATCATGAGAGAGGAACGGGTCTGTTTCTGCTTGCCTCGCTCGCTCTTAATGTGGCCCCGTTCACGAGAGAGAGAGAGAGAGAGAGAGAAAGGCAACCCCACCCCCTCACCACACACACACACACACACATGCACACACACACACGCACACACACTCACACACACACACAAACATACAGGCTGGGTGGAAGGGGGGGCATGTGTGTGCATGAGTGTGTGAGTGATACTGTGAGTGTGTGCGTGTATATGTCCATGTGTGTGTGTGTGTGTGTGTGTGTGTGTGTGTGTGTGTGTGTGTGTGTGTGTGTATGTGTGATACTATGTGAGAGAGTTGAAAAAAGAGAGTAAAAGAGAAAAACGACAGAGCAGGAGAGAGAGAGAGCAAGAGGGAGAGAACGTGTATGTGTGTGTGTGTGTGTGTGTGTGTGTCAGTGAGCTTGGATCTTATTACAGTTTGATCCCACTCAAATATTTCTGAAAGAAAAAGAGAGGAGGGGAGACAGTCTCTGCGGCCAGTGAGCACCGCCCCCCCCCCCCACACACTCCTCCTTTCCTCCTCCTCTCCTCCTCTCCTCTCCCTTCTCAGCCACTCCTCCTCTCCTCTCCTCTTCTCTCCCCCTTTCCTCTCCACTCCTCCTCTCCTCCTCCTCCCCTCTCGGCCCCTGTGCACAATGAGTGCTTTATCTCTCCACTAATAGCCTCTAATGAGAGGGAGAAAAGCACAACAGAAAAACCAAATTACCTGCAAAGTTTGCCTGCGCATTTATCCAAACTCACTCCGCGGGAGTGCTCGCACACACACACACACACACACACGCGCGTTTATCCAAAACTCACTCCGCGGGAGTGCTCGCACACACACACACACACACGCGTGTTTATCCAAAACTCACTCCGCGGGAGCGCTCGCACACACACACACACACACACACACACACACACACACACGCATTTATCCAAACTCACTCCGCGGGACCTCGCAGGCGCTTTCAACAAGGCCCCCAAGCACACAAATGAAACCGACTTTTGGGCGTTTTTAAAAGTCGGACGCACAACTATGACTACAGCAGCACCTTTTGCTTTGTGCTCCAACTCCCCAAAGAGTTCATCAAACACACACACACACACACACACGCACAGACACACACACAAAGCACCTTTTGCTATGTGTTCCAACTCCCCAAAGAGTTCATCAAACACACACACACACACACACACGCACAGACACACACACACACACACACACACACACGCACAGACACACACACAAAGCACCTTTTGCTATGTGTTCCAACTCCCCAAAGAGTTCATCAAACACACACACACACACACACGCACAGACACACACACAAAGCACCTTTTGCTATGTGTTCCAACTCCCCAAAAGAGTTCATCAAACACACACACACACACACACACACGCACAGACACACACACAAAGCACCTTTTGCTATGTGTTCCAACTCCCCAAAGAGTTCATCAAACACACACACACACACACACGCACAGACACACACACAAAGCACCTTTTGCTATGCGTTCCAACACCCCAAAGAGTTCATACCTGAGGTGAAACTCATCAGCGTGTCACGACTGAAACTAATTCAGTGAGATATGAGTGTGAAGTTCTCTTAATTGTGTTTGCAGTAATGTTTCGATACGATATATCCCAGACAAAACACACTCTCGCTGCAGCAGGGGAGGCTAAAAGAGAGTGGTGCACACACACACACACACACACACCCGCTAGGCTTAAAAGAGTGGTGCCAGACATGCTAGACTAAGGAGAGTGGTGCCACACACACACACACACGCTAGGCTGAAGAGAGTGGTGCCACACACACACACACACACACACACACACACACACACGCTAGGCTAAAGAGAGTTGTGCCACACACACACACACACAAACACACTCTAGGCTGAAGAGAGTGGTGCTTACGCTAGGCTCCATAAAACTAAAGTTTCCACTCCTGCTGGAACAAAGTAAGCTAACCCCCTCACACAAGGTCACCTCTGGCCCCAGATCTCTGTTTGAACACTGATAGCGTAGCGCACACCAGCCTGCTTTTCACCCTCAAGCTGATAGGGTCCACACACAGAACATTAAGCCATGAAGTCATACTGTACCGTTTGTTTATACTATCGGTGGAAATCCCTCAAGAAACACACACACACACACACGCACACACACGAACACACACACACACCACCGTCAGTTCAACAGCAGACCTGAGCTCTTTGTTTCCAGTTTGGCTCAGCAGAGCCCAGACAACACACACATTCACACACACAGACACACACACACACACACACACACACACACACACACACACACACACACAAACACACACACACACACACTCACACACACACACACACACACACACACACACACACACACACAAGCCCCTGGGCTCACTCTGCAAGAGACCCTGACACTCCAACACCCAGATACCCCGTCACCCTGATATCCTGTGGCCTTGTGAGGACGCACTGACCTGAGAATTCCCCTTGGGCAATGTCCGGTGAGCTGGCCGCCTCCGCTTCAGTGTAAGAGAGAGTAGAATCTGACAGTTCTGCCGAGGAAAGAGCCACACAGCACGATTAGCAGAACCCTAACAAAGTATGCAGTCGCATTCTAGAACATAACACGATTATCAGAACCCTTACAGAGTATGCAGTCACATTCTAGAACAGAACAAAACACGATTATCAGAACCCTTACAGAGTATGCAGTCACATTCTAGAACAGAACAAAACACGATTAGCAGAACCCTAACAGAGTATGCAGTCACATTCTAGAACATAACATAACACGATTAGCAGAACCTAATAATCTGGTGTGTGGAGTGTTTTTCATTAGTGAATAAATAAATAATGAACTCACAATGACAACCCACATGGTTCTGTATCTCTCCATCTTATATGAGGATTTAATGCTAATGTGATTACATTCTAATACAGTTTAATTTAGCTCTGATTTCATACAATTGCCCTTTAATTTCCCCTCAAGTTGTGTCTTCAAATAAATTGAATGAGTAGTTTGTTCACGTAATATAAAAAAAATGTCCTCTCAAAATCAAAGTAACATTGGAACCAGATGTAAACTTTGATTGTCATGGTATGGCTATTTTTTTCTCAAGAGGTTTGTGAATGAAAGTGAACCAGCACACCATTTTGTTTTTGATAGCTTAAATCATAAGCGCTGCTTTAAGTTAGCGTCTGATTCTGAAACTGCAGCATAGACTGCATGTCTACTGTCCACTCATCACACGCAAGCACTTCCCCATTCACTACAGATGTTATCTAGCAGAGGAGCACGCCGTGCATATGTATGCATGTTCTCTACCAGTGTATTTGTGCTTGTACAACTTGTACAACATACACACCTAAGGGCCATTTGGCATATTTGTCTTCATAGATAGAGACAGAGATATAGAGAGAAAGACAGAGAGAGAGAAAGAGGCAGAGACAGAGACAGAGACAGAGACAGAGGCAGAGACAGAGAAAGAGGCAGAGGCAGAGACAGAGACAGAGACAGAGACAGAGACAGAGACAGAGACAGAGACAGAGGCAGAGACAGAGACAGAGACAGAGACAGAGACAGAGACAGAGAAAGAGGCAGAGGCAGAGACAGAGACAGAGACAGAGACAGAGACAGAGACAGAGAAAGAGGCAGAGGCAGAGACAGAGACAGAGACAGAGGCAGAGACAGGGACAGAGACAGAGACAGAGACAGAGACAGAGACAGAAACAGAGAAAGAGGCAGAGACAGAGACAGAGACAGAGACAGAAACAGAGACAGAGACAGAGACAGAGGCAGAGAGAGAGACAGAGACAGAGGCAGAGACAGAGACAGAGGCAGAGACAGAGACAGAAACAGATACAGAGACAGAGACAGAGACAGAGACAGAGACAGAGGCAGAGACAGAGACAGAGACAGAGACAGAGGCAGAGGCAGAGACAGAGACAGAGAGAGAGACAGAGACAGAGACAGAGACAGAGACAGAGACAGAGACAGAGACAGAGACAGAGGCAGAGACAGAGACAGAGACAGAGACAGAGGCAGAGACAGAGACAGAGACAGAGGCAGAGGCAGAGACAGAGACAGAGAGAGAGACAGAGACAGAGACAGAGACAGAGACATCTCACAGAGCAGCCTGTAGCATGATAGTGTTCTGTGATTGCATACTGAGAGTGGTAAACCATACGTCGCCATCTTCATTGCCAGTTCTTATAACTTCTACGGGATCTGCCTGGATGAGTCTTTTGTTGTTAATGGTGGCAAAAATGTAAAAGATTAGGTGTAATTGTTAAAGTAAAAAAAAATTCTGAACTCTAATCTTAACTACGGGTATTCTGGCTGGTATGTGTGAAAAAAAAAAAAAAAAAAACACGGCTTTTAAACGTTCTGGGAAGAATTAGCAGCTGTTGGCATAGGTCAGAGGCACACACAAACAAACACACAGAGTTGAAGAATAAACACCCCAACAAGATCATTAAAATGGCCGATCAGTGTGTGGTGTGCCTATAAGCCAATCTTTTCTCATTTCTCTCTCATTGGCCACTGGTCTGGGAGTCCCTGGGGTAGCAGATCCCCTAAACTAGTGAACCCCATTCACCCATCCAAATCTTTTTCTTCCTTATACATCCACAGCACCGCAAGGGAGGCCCCACACCCAACCTCAATTATCCCTGATCGGGGCCGATGACTAAGCGTTGCCTGGCACCTATGCCAGCGCCTGTGCCAATCCCTCATCCACCGCTGAGTTGGGCGAGTTGCCCCTTGCCCCTACCAACAACACCCGCTCCAAAACCAGCACCCCTTCACCCCAACCCAACCCCCCCCCCCCAGCTGTGGCGGGCTCTGTGGTGTAGAAAGGAGAGGAAATCCCAGGCAGATTCCACCCCTCCACACACACACACACACGCACACACACTCTCACACACACACACACGCACACACACACACACACACACACACACACACACACACACACTCTCACACACACACACGCGCACACACTCTCACACACACACACACACACACACACACACACACTCTCACACACACACACACACACTCTCACACACACACACACACACACACACACACACACACTCGCACACACACTTGGGCGCCAGAGCCCCGGCTCCAGTGGGCCTGTCTTCACCGCACAGTAGACACATGGGTAGCAGGGGCCGCTGCCCAGTCCAGCTCCTGTTTCCTGCCCCAGACTGGCATGCTGGAAGCGGGGCATCCTGGAAGCGGGCATTGCTGCGGGCGCTGACTGCCTGCCCGCCAGCCCGCCCGACTGGAGGCTGGCTGGAGGCTCCACTCCGCTCTGCCCACTCCCGGGGCTGCCACACACACATTCCTGGTCACTGTGCCTAATTGCCACCATTAAAATTCTTCTCGTTGTTCTAGTCCCGCTCGTTTCATCTCCCCCAGTCTCTCCCTCTCTCTCTCTCTCTCTCTCTCTCATTTTCTCTCTCCCACTATTCCACTCTCTCTCTCTCTCTCTCTCTCTCTCATTTTCTCTCTCCCACCATTCCATCTCTCTCTCTCTCTCTCGAACACACATACACACACACACACACACACACACACACACACACACACACACACTCACACACACACACACACACACACACACACACACACACACACAAGCTAGGGAGCAGAGATTCTACCAGTGGGTGATGGCTTCGACGCAACAGTTCGCTCTGTTGTATTTGTCTCGTCTTACAACCAGCAGAAGACCTCTAACTTTATTTGTATTTATTTTTTAGAAGACCTCTAACTTGACTAGTCATCCAGTCTACAGCATATCTAGTGACTAATCAGGGCCCTGGCAGGCAGGTACATCATAGGTATGCCTTTAGATAAGACACTTAAGAAAGCTTAACCCCCGCAAAACAGGGAACGTCCCCAGGGACCTATAGAAAACGTTTCCCAATTGTCACCGCAACGTCCTCGGGACAGTCTTGGAACGTCGTGCAAAACGTCCTAGAGTTGTCAAGGGGAACCATACACATTTACGTTTTTAGAACGTTCAGAGAGACCATTACAGGACGTCGAGGGGACGTCATTTTGCTTACAGGGACTGCAGTATCTACATGCATCTTGGTCTTTGGACAGTGTTTGGGCGCTGTATTTGGCTCTGTTTAGGATCTCTGACATCGAGATTTAGATTGTTTTCCTTTGAGGGGCAAAAGTCTATTATTCAAACAGTAATTATGTGTGAATCAGTAATCAGTCAATTACATGTTTTAATGTTTTTGAGTACAAAAAGTACAGTACAGAAAGAAGAGAGCTATCTCAATAAATGTTAAAATGCCCCTGAACTTCAAATGGAAAATAGTGTTCCTTCATAATATACGTTTACCTCTGCCACTACAGCGAGAATGAGGCGCTGAACTAGAAGAGCATGTTCACACACAAAGACTGAACTAGAAGTGCATGTACACACACACAGACTGAGCTGGAAGAACATGTACACACACAGACTGGTAGCATACCTTCAGAGAGTACACTATGGTAATACTGCCATTGCAAGAGCAAAAAAAAAAAAAACATGTGAAATCTGAACACATGATTATATGGTTGGGAGCTTTTCCCCCTGCGTTTCGCACAGGGTTAGGTCTTTTCCTCCTGCGTTTCGCACAGGGTTTGGTCTTTCCTCCTGCGTTTCGCACAGGGTTAGGTCTTTTCCCCCTGCGTTTCGCACAGGGTTAGGTCTTTCCCCCCTGCGTTGGCACAGGGCGTTGGCATAGGGTTTGGTCTTTTCCCCCTGCGTTGGCACAGGGTTTGGTGGGACTTACCCAGTGGCTTGCGTTCTTCGCTTGGAGACAGCCTGGAGTAGGGGGGAGGAGGCGACTCTGAAACACAAATGAGGTGCGTTAAGGGCCAATCACGGTCAAGCAGTACCCGTCGCCATGAACGGACCGACAGAAATTTTTGCGGGGACACGGAGAGCTGTCCGACGGCTCTGGAGAGCACGGAGAGGGCGTTTCAGCTACCTGAGAAGGCGTTCCAGATACCTGAAGGCGTTCCTATGTGCCCAAAAACGTGTCGTACGGAGTACCATAAAAAAGCCTTTAGAGGACTTTCAGAGGACCCAGATTTAGACCCAATCCACAACCAGTCAAGGCCAGCTCTTCGCCTGATCGATGTCAAACTAGCTGATGGTACCTAGTGACCTTGAGTCCTGCTTAACTTGCACTTCAGCAGTTACATTCCTGCACTTATTTTTCTTTCTATGTCGTTTTTCTATTTCTTATGTAAAGTAGTATTTATTGTTACAACAGGTTTGTTAGCTTGACTGTTCTCTCCCTTGTACGTCGCTTTGGACAAACCCGTCTGCTAAATGACTAAATGTAAATGTAGCCTAAATGTAATGTTATTGGAGCTGATGTTGATGTTCTGAAATACGCCCATGTCAGGGGTTGTTGTTGTTGTTGCTGCAGGAAGTACAGGGCAAGCTGTTCATCTAAACTGCTCTATAATACATCCGTGTGTGTCATTTAAAATTCTAAGATTGAAGTAATCTGTAACTGTAACCAAGCCTTTTAATAGATGCATCACAAGAGGCTGACAAGGTGTAAAGAAGGCAAGAGAGATGTTTTTGTAGAATACAACAAACTACTGGAAACACTTCCTAACCTTTCTGAGGCAAAAATGCCAGGTCTCCCATTAGATTGTACTTATATTACATATATTAAAGTGTACATACATTAAAGTGTACATATATTAGCGTCAACTTTTACTGGCCATCACAAATGTGAGCAGATGTGATCAAGTAACCAATTGAGACTAATATCTGAATTCTTAAGGCAAGGTAAGAAAAATGGATATAGTACAGTCCTTTCTATATCTATGAAAGACTATTTGTATATTTGCTTTATTCAATAATGTGGTATCTCATATTTACATGAATGAAGATATTTACATAACATGAACTACCTAAGGTACTCAAGGTGAGATTTATGTAATGTGAAATATAAAGATGGAAAGTCTACATGGGCGACTGGCTGTCAGGTTTTCTTTCTTCTGACTTGAAGCCTCTTGTTTTAAAAGATTCCCTATAAACCATTAACTCACTAGAATGTACTCGTTAACAATATTCAATTCAATTGAATTGTATTTATATAGCGCCATAACAATACAACTGCCTCTATGCGCTTTAATAAGCAGCCGTTACATTTCATAACATATCTTACACTTAATGTAAAATATGTACACCGAAGTTAAAACTAACACGAAAAAGGCAAGTGCATTTGACCTTTAACGTTAACGTTTTCATATCTTGCACAGTCCATCAAAAGTTACCACAATTGCTAAGTTTTCAACGGAAAACTAACAACAGCAAAGTTCGACAAAACAGAGGAAGGCAAACTCTGTGAATACTCAGTGACCTCGCCTTTAGGGAAAAGGAAAAGAAGAAAGGCATAATAGCGACGGGCTCTTTAAGACTGCCGGCAGTGACTGCCAGGATCCTAGCCCAGTCCCTCAGATCCACACTGCTAGTCTGCCTGGCGCCAGCAGTATGCGAACTGTATATTATCACCGCTCCTCAGCTAAATAGCACGGGGGATCTCCTCAGGAAAAAAGGCTCTTAAAGCGCAACTTGAAACTGATCTCATTTCAAAAGGATAATGCCTGACCAAATAAAAGAAGGGCGAAATGGGTTTTTTGTCCGTTTTAAATTCTAATAGCCTTTGATTAAAACTTAAGTGTGTGAGTGTGTTTTCTTCAGGAGTGCCGTTAAAGATTTATTTAGTTTACGACTTTTGGTGCTCAACAAAGACAGACCCACTTATCCCGTTGTGAATCCTCAACAAATACATATTTTGTCCTTTTCAAATGGGTGTGTTTTGAAAGTATGCAGTAGGCTTGCTCATAATGCTGACCTCACTCTGAAAGTAATGTTTGCTGCCAACACATGTTTGTTTATGGGTTTACAGGCGCAGTTCTGTAAGTAGACCTACTATATTATGGCGACGCCATGTGACAATAAACAAAAACTGTTTAAGGAATACCGTCTAATTGGGTTAACAGAATTACTGTGTTTAAAGATGTTATTTATTTATAGCATTAGCCATGCAAATTGTACTTAGGGAGTTTGAAACAGAAAGGGCAGAAACGGAACTTTTTTAAACGACCTACTATTAACAGCGTGAAATAAATAGCCTTTATCGGGACACGCATGAGTGGCTGAGAGCTATGTCTACTGAAGCCCCAGTGAAGGCAAGTGGGGGGGGGGGGGGCTTCTCTGCCCCCACTCCCCACACACACACACACACACACAGCGGGCCCCGAGCACACAACGTGTCCATACCAGTTGAAATGCCCCGCAATTTCACGAGAAATGGCATGGCGCCGAGGTGGTTCCTGGCCTTTGTGCACAGACTGGCGAAAAAGCCCCTGACTAGATGATATCATTACTCTTTTCCAATGATTCAATAGGCGACTTCATTCTTAGAAGAGTGGACACACTACAACCACTCTCAGGTATGAGCCTGTGTCATTTCAACTGGCTATGTAGTCGCTGGCCAGGCTACACAGGTTGATATGCAGAGAAGGCTTTACAGTAGCTAAAAGGTTGGGAAGGCTATCGTGCGAATAGGTAATCACATACGTGTGCCTCTACCCCTGCCAGTTTTCTATCAGGTTTAAGATCTCTAGTGTCGTGTCTTTTAATCAGGCCAGCCAGCCTACGGGTCGTAGCCTTTTGGCTCCAGTGAACGCGGATGTTATGGAAAGATCCAGCCCCTCTGCCAAGACCGGGGACAGAAATACCGAGGCTCCCATCTTTACAAGCGATATTACACGTGGTCAACGGGTCACCGGGGCCAGGCGTCCCAATGACACAGGTCGGCCAGACTCTACTGCTCGCGCTTGGCACGCTCACCAGTTTGCCGCGGGAGGATGTTGCAGCGACATGGACATTTAAGCACGGCGCTCGAGAGCAAGTATGGCCACCCGGGGGCCCCTTGGAAAAAACTCAACGGCGCAAATGTACTTGAAAGTCGAGTCGGCGCTTTGAAAATATGAGCTAACCTGGACTGATAATCTTTCAAAAACGTTTTCAGTGATCACCTTACTGTCTTACAATCAGTGGAAGTGCAATAATTCCATCAACGTAACTGATCTAAATAGCAATACATCGACACTTGTAGAGCTACGTTCACCCTATGGTCCCTTCACCTTGATCTTCTGTGTAACCCCGTGCCATAGGAAGCAAGGTGATGCAACATGTATGGCCCTCTCTGAGAACTTTTTCACAACTTAACCACAAGTGCCTACTGAGTAAGAATTTACTGAACAACATTTTCCATAGTTGCTAAGAAGAGAGGGTGGGAGGATGTTGGAAAACACAACAGCGTAGCCAACTACATGAGAAACCTTTAAAAAAAAAAAAAAAAAACATTTCCCATCATCAAACTTCTAAGGGCCCAAACTCCTTGCCATGTTTTCTGACACATTTGTGACATTTTTTCCGCGCACGGTTAGAACCCAGCTGACAAACATTATCATTTAACCTGGATCAAGCATTATGAAACATAAGTTAGACAAATTAAACGGTGTGCCGCTAAAAGAATAAATATCACAACTTCGAAAAAAAAAAAAAAACACTTTTAAGACACAGCAGCCAAACAAGTTACCTGACCATTTGGAGTCTCAGAAGGAGAAAACAAATGTTCAGCTACGTGCACGCAGAACTACGCAAAGTTGTTTTTGTAGATACACTCCACAGACTAATACACGCAAGAATAAGACAACTGTATTGTTTGTGCAGGTTGCCTTACCTGGACCACAGAGTCTGCTGTAGTGATAGGGGTTACAACACACCGACGGGCCGTCCTGGTTGCCGAAGCTCTTGCACTCACAGAGCGCCTTGAGCTGGGCCGTGTGCTGCAGGTCCGACCACCGGTAAAGCTTACACAGAAGCAGCTCCGGAGGGGCCAAGTGGCCGCCAAGACGGAGCTCTGTCCGGGACACCATCACACACTCGCTCGGCATCCCTCCCTTAGATTCCACGGCCTCCAGTAGAGTATCCAGCGTTTTCTCTTTCAGCCTCTTTAGGAGCGAGTAGGTGGCGGTCTTGAGTTCCTGCTCCATAATCGAGCGGGGCTTCGACTCCTGACCCTCGGGCGAGCTGCAGTCGCGAGGACTAGCGTTGTTCCGCAGCACGAACTGGCACGAAGAGCTCGGTTCCTTACCCTGAGCCGTCGTCTCCGGGCTTCGCGATCCCGAGGGGTCCCGGTCTTTAAACAAACAGCACGTAACCGTTCTACAGTCGCTGTCCTGCTGCGAGGATCGTGGACTTTCCTGATCCATAACACACACCGCCGCGTCCCCGTCTTGGTCCATACTGACCCCCGGGCTGCTGCTGCTAGACTCCACGGAACTCCTGGAGCACACTCCCCCATAGTCCACAACAGGCGACCCGCTCGGGGTCATCGGTCTGCGTTCCGTCTTGGGAATTTTCTCTGGGTTGTTGCTGCACAGATCGTCCCGACAGCCCTCGCTACATTTGCCATTTCCATCGCCCCCGTCTTTATCTGGAATCAAACGGCTTCTCCAGAGTCGCCGCACAAGACCTGAACGTTTCGTCCTGAACATACGACAATTTAAAAATCTATATGTGTTTATTTTTGTTCAGATCTTCGTTGGTGATAACTAACTTTAGGCTCGTTGCACAACATTAATGTTGGTTAAATGCCGTGCAACGCATGCACAGCCAAACGCCGAGTATTGATGGGGCAAAGCACAACATTAGGTTTGAAGCTACAAGGTACTGCTACAATGTTGCATTAAAATACACAACTTAACTAAAATGCACGGTTACGCAGAAATCAAAATGCATTCATCTACAAATACGGTACTGTCAAGTGCATGCAAAACTGTTATCCATACACGGGACCTCTCGTCCAGGCTACAGCAATACTATCTTCGCTAAATCCGTTTCAATGCACATGAAAGAAAATAAATCGGAGAAAACTTGGCGACTTCAGCTAGCCACCATCCTCACGGCCCGCTGCGACAGATCGCGACAAAACTTGTGCACAGGCAGTGGGTTCGGACTTTGAAACCCCTTCAGATCCACTCTCTCTCTAAAGCGGCGCTGAGAACATGAATGAAGCGGCTCCGCTGCGGATTAATCCCCCAAAGAAAAATCCGTTCGGAATTCACAATCACGTTTGCTTTCCCGGCGTCAGGGTGAAGAACTCCTTTTAACAATCCAAAAATATCCCTCCGAGTCGACGCCAAGAAGAGTAACAATCCGTGGACTAAAGCGGCGCTCCTGGTTCCGCGTTCAGGTCTGCTCAAACTGCAACCCAGATCCCTTTCTTTCTCCGTTTCTCTCTCTTTTTTCTTTTTTTTTTCCTTCGACTCAAACACACACACGCACACACACACACACACACACACACACACACGCACACACACATACACACACACGGGGCCCCCGAGGAGAGCGCTGGAGCCATTGGCTGGTTCCCATCATGTGCTAGTCTAGACACTTTGGCGGCTGGGAGCTGCACTGATTGTTGCGCAAACAAGGTTTCAAGTTTCTTAACTCTTAAAGGCGTAACATCCATCTCTTTCTTTCGACTTCAGATTCTGTCACTTCACTTATACTCTCAGTTTTAGATGCTGAAAAATAATCGTATCTGGTCACTTTTAAGCTCGGACACAACTATAGTAATAGAGCAGATCATTTTACGGCAGAGAACCCTGCGTTCATTTATGTGTAAATAAACACAAGCTATTCTTTAGTGTAGTTTGAGGGGAGTTTGGTAGTCTCAACAATTACGTTAGAGTAGTGTTAGCTATTATGGCGCAGGCGCATGTTACCTGCACACGAGGAATTTCCAGTGGAGCGGGAAGCCCACGGACTGCATGGAATGACCTCATGGCGCGCGAGGGCCCCTCATTCGGCTGTGAATTCCAGCCACGTACCACAGATTCTAGAGTCGAGAACATCCCCTCACCCGCCTTTAGACGCTTTAACGCTTATGTGACGTGTTGAGCCACAGTTTCTTGCACCCTCAACATTTCACCATTGTGCAAAACGGAGCGAAATGAATTACAGGATGGGTGGTAACTAGCCAAGCTTTTGGCATTTTATAAAGGGCATAAGTGCACAGTGCAATTCTCCCATGATCCAGGTGAGACTCTCTCTCTCTCTCTCTCTCTCTCTCATTCACAGGTCCCGTTCAGAGAGAATACCGACTCCTGCGGCCGAACGCGTGTTAGCAGCGGGAATAAACTGGGGAATTCCAGGGTTATTATCATGCTTTTGTAAATGTTTTCTCCGTTCTTCATCATTCAAGTCCTGAGGTCATATTATATGAACAAACAGCTCATAGACGCTAAGAGTGATTTATGAACACAGAAGAAACATTATAGGCCTACTTTCTAGTGATGTTTAATCCACTATTTATCTATTATGCATACTACGTCAGCACTACTACTACTACTACTACTACTTCTTATAATAATAATGCTATTATTATTATTATTATTATTACATGTTCCATTGATCTAGAGGGACAACACTGTGTTATGACAAGCCGGTCGGTAGTAATGGCTGCTGTGGCGCTTTGAGATCGCTCCCGCTACAGCAGGCGAGTAATGGGTTAAAAGCTTTGACTGGAGTCGGCCGGGCGGGGCCACGCCCCCGATGTATTAACTTGCTCAAAGTAGCAAAAGTTCAGCAATAAGCGCTGCCTATTGGCTCCCCAGCATTTACGACCTGCCCCCCTGAGACAGAGATTGGTTGAATGCCGGGAGAAAAAAACGCAAATAGACACGCCCACTGGAGTTGCCTTTGACAGTGAATGAAATGAATTCCTTATTCCTTGGCAAGTTGCCAAAAGCAGCATACCATTTTTGACACGCTTATACAACAAGAAGATATGTAAATACAGTCTGAACAATGCCTTGCTGACAGTGTTATTAATCAAAAGATCAACAGGTAAAACACATTTATAAAGAGTCACTAGAAACATGAAACTGAAAGATAATTTATATGTTATTAGTTTCATTTTCTGTTTGCACAGAGGATCTGGAGGAGCACCCGATGCTGTCATCATATAAAGTTGACTGACACCTTGGTCCCCATGGACTACAGAACTAACACATAACTTGAGTACTCAATCTCTCTCACTCTCTCTCTCTCTCACACACACACACACACACACACACACACACACACAGAAACACTCTCATACTGCGCACACCCATCAACTCCCTCTTCTCCCTCTCTCAAACACACACACACACACACACACACACACATTCACACACACAAAAAGAAATACAAATAAATATACACACAAAAGCATGTGTAAATACATGTATGTGTTTGTGTGTGAGTGAGAGTGTGTATGCGGAGGTTGTTGGCGTGTGTGTGTGTGTGTGTGTGTGTGTGTATGTGTGTGAGTGTGTATGCGGAGGTTGTTGGCGTGTGTGTGTGTGTGTGTGTGTGTGTATGTGTGTGAGTGTGTATGCGGAGGTTGTTGGTGTGTGTGTGTGTGTGAGAGTGTGTATGCAGAGGTTGTTGGTGTGTGAGAGTGTGTGTGTGTGTGTGTTGTGTGTTGTGTGTGTGTGTGTGTGTGAGAGAGTGTGTGTGTGTGTGTGTGTGTGTGTGAGTGTATGCGGAGGTTGTTGGCGAGTGAGAGTGAGTGTGTGTGTGTGTGTGTGTGTGTGTGTGTGGAGGTTGTTGGCGTGTGATACAGCGTCAGGTTTCCCCCCGGCCGGTTCATGGAGGTTATTGTCGGACTAACGTGCGGAACCCTTCATGCTCACACTGGAGGCACCTGTCACACACACACACACACACTCACACACACACACACACACACACACACACACACACACACACATACACACTTACACACACACACTCACACACTCACACACTCACACACACACACACACACACACACACACACACACACACACACACACACACACACACACATACACACACACGCACACACGCACACACACACGCACACACATAGACACACACAAACACACACGCACGCACACACACACACACACACACACACACACACACACACACACACACACTCGCCTTTGTAACTCAATCGCACGTCCGACAGGGCAAAGAAAACTGTTATCACAGACAGATGCACTGTTTTAAATCTTTCTAACACACTTTGCCATTGAATGCATGGCACCATTTCTGGTGCACAACTGCTGTGATGAAAGATCTAGCCTCTGCCTACCGAGATCTAGCCTGTAGCCTCTAGCCTCTGGCTACTGAGATCTAGCCTGTAGCCTCTAGCCTCTGGCTACTGAGATCTAGCCTGTAGCCTCTAGCCTCTGGCTACTGAGATCTAGCCTGTAGCCTCTAGCCTCTGGCTACTGAGATCTAGCCTCTAGCCTCTAGCCTCTAGCCTCTGCCTACCCAGATCTAGCTTCTGCCTACAAAGATCTAGCCTCTAGCCTCTGCCTACGGAGATCTAGCCTCTGCCTATCGAGATCTAGCCTCTGCCTATCGAGATCTAGCCGTTGGCTAACGAGATCTAGCCTCTATCCTATCGAGATCTAGCCTCTATCCTTCCGAGATCTAGCCTCTGCCTCTCGAGATCTAGCCTCTGTCTACCGAGATCTAGCCTCTGCCTCTCGAGATCTAGCCTCTGACTCTCGAGATCTAGCCTCTATCCTATCGAGATCTAGCCTCTATCCTTCCGAGATCTAGCCTCTGCCTCTCGAGATCTAGCTTCTGGCAACCGAGATATAGCCTCCGCCTACCAAGATCTAGCCTCTATCACCGACATTTATCCACAGGCAGTGAGACACTTAAATTTAAAATTTTGAATTATTTTTATTTATTTATTTTACATTTTATTTTATTTACATTTTTATTTTATCTTAATTCATTAATTTTATATTTTATTTATTTGAGCACAGTGTGGAGCGTAGACCCTTTGTCATTTCACTACAATTTATTGTATGTGACAAATAAAACACTTGAACTTGAAACTTGAACATTGATCTGGCCGAAGAGATAAGCACTCAGGAGAGAAGGTGCATTTTTAGTGTCCAGTACATTCCTGTGCAATTGAAAACGACCCCAGCCACACACATACAGACACAAACACACACACACACACAAACACACACACACACACACACACACAAACACACACACACAAACACACACACCAGCCATGTCAGTTGAAATTAAATGGGATCTACTGCACAACATGGCTGTGTGTCCAAATCAAACATGAAATCAATCAGTCAGTTATGGATCATGTTGGGCGGACAATGCTGTGTGGGAACTGATTCTGTGGTGCCCTGCTTGAGATCTATCAGAACCAATCATGTTGGGCGGACAATGCCGTATGGGAACTGATTCTGTGGTGCCCTGCTTGTAATCAATCAGAACCGGTCATGTTGGGCGGACAATGCTGTGTGGGAACTGATTCTGTGGTGCCCTGCTTGTGATCAAACACACACACACACACACACACACACACACACACACACACACACACACACACACACATTGATTCTGTAGTGCCCTGCTTGTATTGGAGAGGATGTGTCACAAGCTCCAAGAATCACAGAATGATTTTTTTTTTTAACTTTGCTGTTTCTGCCAAACTCGAATCCAAGCAAGAAATTGGCATTTATAGCAGTTTTGGCAAGCTATGCTTTCTGAGTTTCTTAATTTGAACAGAATTCTGTTGGAATGACAAGCGAGAAATCTTTAAAAGGAACAAATAAAGAATCATCAGTACTATGAGCAAGATAAAGGGAAACATTTGCCATAAAGGAAGCATAGGAAACATGTGGCATTACTCTCATAACAATTTAATTCAATTCAATTCGGTTTTATTTATTTAGCATTACATAAAGTTAACTCACACTGTGGTGTTATCCGTGTACATGAGTAACCACTCAACATTTCTTTCTAGGGAGTCTGACATGCCTTTATGATTTTGTATATTTCCTGTAACTGAAAACATTCATCCACAAGAGGCATATACGTAGAAGATTTAAGGTTTCTGTGGGTGTTATTTCTATGACTCTAGGATAAAAAGCCTAGCTTTAAAAGGCATATTGCCAACCAGAACAAAAACATATCCAAAAAGTATCCACAAAGATATAGTCCTTTAAGGGTTAAAACACTGTGGTGTTATTAATGTATACAAATTACCATAGTGTGGTGTGACTCAACATTTCAGTGCTTTATTCCAACTGTGGTGTTATTTATATACAGGAATAACCACTCAACATTTCAGTGTTAAACTCACACTGTGTTGTTATTCATGTAAATACATAACCGTAGTGTGATTTGACTCAATACTTCAGTGTACACAAGTAACCACTCAACATTTATTTTCAGGGAGTCTGACATGCCTTGATGATTTTGTATATTTCCTGTAAATAAAACAGTCAACATTTCAGTGTTTAATTCCCACTGTGTTGTTATTCATGTAAATACATAACCATAGTGTGATTTGACTCAATACTACAAGTAACCCAAACCAAGTTTGACCCAACACTTCAGTGTTTAATTCCCACTGCGGTGTTATTCACGGTGTGACTTAACATTGGGATGGACCCTATAAATGACCCAGTTGGCAGCGGGGCCTTCTGTGGTGTTCTCCATGTCTCTCTCCCACAGCTCTTCTTCTGTGGTGTTCTCCATGTCTCTCTCCCACAGCTCTTCTTCTGTGGTGTTCTCCATGTCTCTCTCCCACAGCTCTTCTTCTGTGGTGTTCTCCATGTCTCTCTCCCACAGCTCTTCTTCTGTGGTGTTCTTCATGTCTCTCTCCCACAGCTCTTCTTCTTCTGTGGTGTTCTCCATGTCTCTCTCCCACAGCTCTTCTTCTTCTGTGGTGTTCTCCATGTCTCTCTCCCACAGCTCTTCTTCTGTGGTGTTCTCCATGTCTCTCTCCCACAGCTCTTCTTCTGTGGTGTTCTCCATGTCTCTCTCCCACAGCTCTTCTTCTGTGGTGTTCTCCATGTCTCTCTCCCACAGCTCTTCTTCTGTGGTGTTCTCCATGTCTCTCTCCCACAGCTCTTCTTCTGTGGTGTTCTCCATGTCTCTCTCCCACAGCTCTTCTTCTGTGGTGTTCTCCATGTCTCTCTCCCACAGCTCTTCTTCTGTGGTGTTCTCCATGTCTCTCTCCCACAGCTCTTCTTCTGTGGTGTTCTCCATGTCTCTCTCCCACAGCTCTTCTTCTGTGGTGTTCTCCATGTCTCTCTCCCACAGCTCTTCTTCTGTGGTGTTCTCCATGTGTCTCTCCCACAGCTCTTCTTCTGTGGTGTTCTCCATGTCTCTCTCCCACAGCTCTTCTTCTGTGGTGTTCTCCATGTCTCTCTCCCACAGCTCTTCTTCTGTGGTGTTCTCCATGTCTCTCTCCCACAGCTCTTCTTCTGTGGTGTTCTCCATGTCTCTCTCCCACAGCTCTTCTTCTGTGGTGTTCTCCATG
>NC_137909.1:29002505-29007505 GCF_963457725.1 Sprattus sprattus
CTGTTTTTCCAGAACGTATCTCCTATGAAGTAAATGGGCTAGTTTGCCAAGTTCCCATACATGTAATGATCAGAGCAATGCTGTTTTTGTTATGTCGGGGGTCATTTTAGTGTGATAACAAAGTCCCTTCTGCGCCCCCCCTAAAACCTCACCGCCACCCCCCCCTAAACAATTCCTGACATTTAGAACGCTCATTAGTAGTACCACGACCAGTTAATCTGGAGTTGGCGGGGGGGGGAGGGAGGGGATGATGATAATACGCCATAGTCTGGCATCAGACTGGTAGACACACACACACATAACTACACATTCACAGACGCACACGCACACACACGCACACACACACACATTCACACTTGTATACACACACAAACACACACACACACACTGGCGTCAGACTGGTAGCTGGACCCCCAGCCGCCATCCTCCTAAAAGCCCAAAGCTGATAGGCTATCAGTAAATGGCCCATCCTGGAGACACGGTTGGAGATCTGGCTCCAAGAGATCTCCCAAATATAGTCTGCCACGCCAGGGTGTGTGTGTGTGTGTGTGTGTGTGCGTGTGTGTGTGTGTGTGTGTGTGTGCCAGGGGCCCAAGGGCCGATGCTGTGCCCCAGTGGAGGGACAGAGGGGGGGGGGGGGGGGGGGGGTGGGGTGGAGAGGGAGAGTGGTAGAGAGAGAGAAGGAGAGAGAGAGGGAGTGGTAGAGAGGTAGAGAGGGACAGAGAGAGAGAGCAGAGGAAAAGTGTGTCATCAGAGCCATTTATGCTAAAAAGATGCCGGTCTAGCAGGAGAGACAGCAAGCAGACAGGGCAAGTCACCAACTACCCCCACCCTACCCCTCCCCCGACATAAACACCATCTACCCCCCCCCCCCCCCCCCCTCTGTCGCCACCACTTCCATTTTCTGGCGTACAGGGCAAAGGCGATAGCAGGGGCCGGACTCTGATAATGGGTGCACACACACTCATTTAGTACTCACACACACACACACACACAGGGTCTGTTTTGGCTCTGTTGCTACTTCCTGACGAGGGAGGACAACAACACAGTGACCCTCCTCTCTACCCCCCGAGCCACCCCCCACAACTCACTTTCTGGGAAGAAAACACACACGTCACTGACCTCCCAATGTATGTACACAAGCCAATGACTTCTTGAATACGATAAAGCCTATCCTTAACCCCATGCTTAACCCTTACCCTAACCCTTACCCTAACACAAACTCAAACACTAACACCAACACCAACACAAACACAAACACTAACACTAACACTAACACTAACACCAACACAAACACAAACCCAAACACAAACATTAACACCAACACCAACACCAACACAAACACAAACACAAACATTAACACCAACACCAACACCAACACCAACACAAACACAAACACAAACACAAACACTAACACCAACACCAACACAAACAGACACACTAACACCAACACTAACACTAACACAAACACAAACACAAACACCAACACCAACACCAACACCAACACCAACACCAACACCAACACCAACACCAACACCAACACTAACACTAACACTAACACTAACACTAACACTAACACCAACACTAACACTAACACAAACACAAACAGACACACTAACACAAACATAAACAGACACACTAACACTAACACAAACAGACACACTAACACTAACACAAACAGACACACTAACACTAACACCAACACTAACACTAACACAAACACTAACACTAACACTAACACTAGGGGCCCTATCTTGCACCCAGCGCAATTGACATTGTCACCGACGCATGTATCATTCCTATCTTGCACCCGGCGCACAGCGCGATTTTCCCTCCAGAGGCGCGCTTCGAAATGAACTTGCGTCGACATGGGCGGGGGCGGAACAGAGAAGGCGTTTCTCTGGCGCAAGTGGTATTTTGCAGTTTCAAAACAACGCTGTGCGCCGTGCGCCATTGACCAAAAAAAAGCTGGTCTAATGTGAGGCGCAATGTCTAAAGTCTGTAATGCGTATTCAGAACGCTATTTTAAGGGCGCATGTGCTTGCCCGCACAGTATAGGACCTGTAGGCTACACTTTACTTCTGTCGTCTTCACGAGAGATTTACACCAATTGTTTGGCAAGCCATATATAATTACAAGGAAAATAAAGTATTTACCACATGAGGAAATCATTGTGATATCCGTATCCAAGACATTTAAAAACTAGGCATACATCTAGCGTACACAATTGACCCAAATGATTCAGGTTAATTGAAGCTGCGTGACATTTGATTTATTGTATGGCTTTGTTGCATTTATTTAATGCCAGTAGTATTATACATCTTGTAAACTCATCTCTGTGTATGTGGACTTTATTTATGTACCTTGGGTTTGGTCAGCTGGTGCACTGGCTTGGGTGCCGATTTCCATGCCCCCAAATCCCTGCACGCTCTCAGGCGTGAGGGTAGACGTGGCGATGTCCTCTGCTGCCGTCAGATCCTGGGTCGAGGCAGATCCACCTCCCGTGAAGGCACGAGAACGACTGTTACCTTCCAGCTTGGATGTCCCACGTCTCCGGACGTCATTATAGCGTTTTCGGCAACGTTTTCGGGTGCCCCGTTGCAGAAACAATCACGGCAATATCTTGACATGCTTGCTTGACTGCTTACTTTTGGAGGGTTTCTTGCATCCCCATATATATCTATCTCCCGGCTTTTTACAAAGCCATACAATAAATCAAATGTCACGCAGCTTCAATTAACCTGAATCATTTGGGTCAATGTGTAGGCTACATGTATGCTTATTTTTTAAATATCTTGGATATGGATATCACAATGATTTCCTCAAGTGGTAAATACTTTATTTTCCTTGTAATTATATATGGCCAAAAAATGTGTGTAAATCTCACGTCGGTCTCCTCGGCTGTGAACTTCTCCGGTCTTCCACCAGGTAATTCCGCCATCAAAATAACAAGCCGCTATGGACTATGCGCTTCTCGCTCTTAAAGGGAATGTGAAATGACGCTCGGATTGGTTTATTGCATATTACGCCCAAACCACACCTATGGCTGAGTAACCTCCTTTGGACCAACCCTTTTGACACTTGCGCTGGACGCAAGTGTGTTTTTTCCGCCGTTAAAATAGCAACTGCGCCATAGAGCCGCCCACACAGCTACTTGCGCTTGGCGCCGTCCTACTTGCGGTTCTGATCGGCAAGATAGGGCCCTAGCTCTGTCAGATACAGCACTGGTCAGTCTCCTTCCCTTATCTGGCTCTGGTGTGCTCCTGACCTGGCTGGAGGCTAGAACTAAGAAACTGTAAGTTGAACCTAAAGTCTACAGACTTACTAGACCCTATAGGTGAAGGCTTTGTCCACGGTTTCATTTTAAAACAATGTTTTAAAACAAAAATGATCTCCGTCCAGACAAGCGTTTTAGCTCTGTATCATAAACGAGCTCAGTCCAGACTAACATGCCTGAAAATGGGAAAAACCCTTCCGGAATAAGTTCACCTGATAGGAGTGTGAGGAGTCAGGGAAGGATACGTTGCAGCTTATAATACCCGGTCAGGAAGCAAACATGGGTGTCTGCATCATCTTTTCCAAAACTCTCAGTGTCTGGCTGTCCACACATAAATGCAACATCAGAGTTTACAAGCTAATACAGGACCAGCATGGTTTCTAAAGTTCCGTTCTAGGGTCTCGAAAACTCAGGAGTCGTTTAGATGCCAGAGTGAAACTCAGGAATAGTATAGCTGCCAGCCGGAAAACTTGGATGTAGCTGGAGCTGGATTTTACAGCCGAGAAACTAGAGATTAGAGACTATAAACTACAGACTAGAGACTACAGATTAGAAACTAGAAACTAAAAACTAGAAAACTAGAGACTAGAGATTAGAGACTAGAGACCAGAGACTAGAAACTAGAGATTAGAGCCAGGAGACTGATCCTGAGTCTGGACCCGGATTTTACAGTACAATGGAACATGCTGTTGTCATGACGGAACTCGCGCTGTCTCTTTCCACCCAAGGCCGGTGGGTGATTTAAGCCGTGACCTCTCTCTCCCTCTCCGTCAATGATTTACTCAGGAACACCAGGCTCACACACTTTCCACCGCAGACCCCCCACCAGCCAGGGTCCAGGGCCAGGCACACACACTTTCCACTGTAACCCACCCCCACCCCCCGGAGTCCAGGGCCAGCCGTAAGACCCCACCAGCGAACAGGATCTCCCACAGGAGACACATGAGTAGCTGTGTGTGCAGAGGGAGGGCAGGGGCAGGGGCAGCCATGGCTGTCCTATCACCAGCCCTACCCCAACATCTTAATCTACCCCTCCCAGCCCTACCCCAACATCTTAATCTACCCCTCCCAGCCGTACCCCAACATCTTAATCTACCCCTCGAAGCCCTACCCCAACATCTTAATCTAACCCTCCCAGCCGTACCCCAACATCTTAATCTACCCCTCCCAGCCCTACCCCAACATCTTAATCTACCCCTCCTACCCCAACATCTTAATCTAGCCCTCCCAGCCCTGACCACTGGCATAACATGAAGTTATGGAGGAAGCAGGAAGGAAGTGAGGCAGCAGGCAGGAAGTGAGGCAACAGGGAGGAAGTGAGGCAGCAGGCAGGAAGTGAGGCAGCAGGGAGGAAGTGAGGCAGCAGGCAGGAAGTGAGGCAGCAGGGAGGAAGTGAGGCAGCAGGAAGGAAGTGAGGCAGCAGGAAGGAAGTGAGGCAACAGGTGAAGGGTCCTGGCTGGCAGAGAGAAGCCCAGGGCATGGCTCTGGACACGGGCAGCAGATTGCCCTGTGTCCCCCTTGTGGCTCCGGACACGGCCGTGGTCCTCCTGGGAACGTGGGTCGCACACAGAGGGGGTCGCACACAGGGGGGGTCGCACACAGAGGGGGTCACACACAGACGGGGTCTCACACAGGGGGGGTCGCACACAGAGGGGGTCACACACAGACGGGGTCTCACACAGAGCCCCAGTGTGAGGGGCCCCTGGCTGCTGAAAGCCTCTGT
>NC_137909.1:29027505-29032505 GCF_963457725.1 Sprattus sprattus
GATTCGGCTCATTAGGAACCGGTTCTAAACAAGAACCGGGTTTCGGTTCCCATCCCTAGTAACGCATGTAGACATGCATGGTGATGTTATAGTGCGTACAGTAACGCATGTAGACATGCATGGTGATGTTATAGTGCATACAGTAACGCATTTAGGTAGCATGGTGATGTTAAAGTGCGTACAGTAACGCATGTTGACATGCATGGTGATGTTATAGTGCGTACAGTAACCGTGTGTTTCTTTACATCAGGCATGGCATTCCTTTCATAGCCGTATAGTCAACGCAGTAGGCCTAGGTGTGTTTACATCACTGTGTTTACATGTTTTTTGTTTTACTTTTGAGGAGAATCTCTGATCTCCATGCAACGCCTCAACCCCATGTGAATGTCTTGAGACAGGGTTAAACCTCACAACAAGGGGATGGAACATCACTGGTTACCATGGTAATGCTTTTGTTGATGAGACAGGGTTAAACCTCACAACAAGGGGATGGAACATCACTGGTAACCACGGCAATGCCTTTGTTGATGAGACAGGGTTAAACCTCACAACAAGGGGATGGAACATCACTGGTAACCATGGTAATGCCTTTGTTGATGAGAAAGGGTTAAACCTCATAACAAGGGGATGGAACATCACTGGTTACCACGGCAATGCCTTTGTTGATGAGACAGGGTTAAACCTCACAACAAGGGGATGGAACATCACTGGTCACCATGGTAATGCCTTTGTTGACGAGACAGGGCTGGAAAATCACTGGTCACCATGACAATGCCTTTGTTGATGAGACAGGGTTAAACCTCACAACAAGGCCCAACAAGGGGCTGGAACATTACTGGTCACCATGACAATGCCTTTGTTGATGAGACAGGGTTAAACCTCATAACAAGGCCCAACAAGGGGCTGGAACATCACTGGTCACCATGACAATGCCTTTGTTGACGAGACAGGGTTAAACCTCACAACAAGGCCCAACAAGGGGCTGGAACATCACTGGTCACCATGACAATGCCTTTGTTGACGAGACAGGGTTAAACCTCACAACAAGGCCCAACAAGGGGATGGAACCTCACTGGTTGCCATGACAATGCCTTTGTTGACGAGACAGGGTTAAACCTCATAACAAGGCCCAACAAGGGGATGGAACCTCACTGGTTGCCATGGCAATGCCTTTGTTGATGAGACAGGGTTAAACCTCACAACAAGGCCCAACAAGGGGATGGAACCTCACTGGTTGCCATGGCAATGTGGAGGTTCCTGGCCAGAGAGGAGGCTACGTGGCTCTGCGATGAGTAATCAAGGGGTCCTCCACCACCGCTATGCCTCTTTGGGTCCACACAGGACCGCACATCAGCTTGGATTCCTGGGTCAACTTTACCAACAGGAAGGGAAGCCAGGGCAACCACAGCAGTCCCAATACATTATCATCTGGCACAGCGGCAGTTTCCATCACCCCCCCCCCCCCACACACACACACACATTCCCAAACCTCTTTGTTCCGGCATATTCCCCAGTCCTCAATGCAAACACAGGAATATTTCTCAGCATGGCAGTGGAAGGTTGATGACAGAAAACGGCGACACAAGAGAAGAAAGCCTCTTGATTTCCATGGTGGAGGCCAGTGGGGACGTGTCCACACACACACACACACACACACACACACACACACACACACACACACACCAGGCCAGTGGGGACGTGTCCACAGAAGCCGTCCAAAGGCTGGATTAGACACCCAGGGCAGATATCCCATGATGCGTGGCCAGGGGAAAACTTCCTTTGAGATGCTGATGAAGAGCTGTGGCCGGATCCAGTGAAGGGATGAGGGTGCAGAGTCGCTGTCATTAGATTTACACTGTGGAATCACATTTGTTTATCTCATGTTTGTATCAAATATTGTTTGCAAGTTGCTGTTTTTTTTCCCAGATTTGAACTCTTCCTACCCTATGTCCCACTGTTTATTCCATATGGCTTTCTGCAAATAAAGGCTTGGAAAGTTTTCTGCTCTGTTCATATAGGAATTTGCTAGTGTGTCTTTGTTGTTGTTGTTGGTGGTGTTGTTGTTGTTGTTGTTGTTGTTGTTGTTGTTGTTGTTGTTGTTGTTGTTGTTGTTGTTGTTGTTGTTGTTGTTGTTGTTGTTGTTGTTGCTGTTGTTGTTGTTGTCTAGTATTTATTTGAATGTCTCTCGATAGAGTCTTCCTGTAAGGGGAATATGTTTGTAAGTAAAGTGATGTTATGAAGAGAAGGTGAAAGAGAGAGAGAGAGAGAGAGAGGGAGAGAGAGAGGGAGAGATAGAGAGAGAGAGAGAGGAAAAGCAGGACTCACAGGAAGAGGGAGGGATGCAGGGAGAGAGAGAGAGGGGGGGGGGTATGGAAAGAAAAAGCTGGGGAAAAGAGAGGGAAAGTGGGAACTACACAGAGAGCCAAGGATGTGAAGAGTAAAAGATGGAGAGAGAGAGAGATGGAGTGATGGAGAGAGAGATGGAGACAGATGAAAGTGTGTGTGTGTGTGTGTGTGTGTGTGTGTGTGTTTGTGTGTGTGTGTTGGCTCAATGGTGTTTTGAGCCCTCAACTTCGACTGCCAGGCAGCGGCTGCCTGGAAGGTGGTTCCGCCCCCAAAACTCTTATCCAATCAATGTGCTTCCCAACTCCAAACCTCTGGTTCCGCCCCCAAACCTCTGGTCCAATCCAAACACTTTGAGCCCCAATTCAAACTTTCTGTATAGTGCTCTCATTCCAGCTCCAACTTCATTCCACCTCTCAGCAACGAGTGAAAGCTCCAACTTTACAAAGGTATGTAGCTAATATATTTCTATTTTAAACATGAAATGGCTAATTGTGTTTGCTTTAGGGCTGTACATGTAAGATGGGCCAGCTAATGTTATGTTTAGCATGCAATATGTTAACCATATTTAAAGATAGATCGTGCTAATCTTAGCTGTGGTAATGTCTTTTCAACCTGCTAGCTAGCTCAATCTGGTTAAAACATTAGGTAACAGTAAGCCTACAAAGTAAGATTTATTACTGTAGATTAATCACTGTATAAAATGGGCCGGCTAATGTTATCTATACCATGCAATATGTTAACATAAAGATAGATTATGCTAATCTTAGCTGTGGTAATGTCATTTCAACCTGCTAGCTAGCTAAATCTAATTTTAGCTGTGGTAATGTTATTTCAACCTGCTAGCTAGCTAAATCTGGTTAAAACATTAGGTAACTGTAAGCCTATAAAGTAAGATTAATTACTGTAGATATGTATTTAAGTGATTAATTACTGTAGATATGTATTTTAGTGATTGTTAATGGTTAGTGGTTATCTTTCAAATGACGTTGAGCTGCTTTGGAATAAGGGTAACTCTCAGGCAGCCAATTGGTTTTAGATACCTGTGAGGCACTTGATGTTGAGACTGGTTGACTACCAGGCTGCTTACTAACACTGGGTAACTCTCAGGCAGCCAATTGGCTTTGGGTGCCTGTGAGGCACTCGATGTTGATACTGGTTGACTTCCAGGCTGCTTTGGAATAAGGGTAACTGTCAGGCAGCCAATTGGTTTTAGATACCTTTGAGGCACTTGTTGAGACTGGTTGACTTCCAGGCTGCTTACTAACACTGGGTAACTCTCAGGCAGCCAATTGGCTTTGGGTGCCTGTGAGGCACTCGATGTTGATACTGGTTGACTTCCAGGCTGCTTTGGAATAAGGGTAACTCTCAGGCAGCCATTGATTTTAAAGAAGTGGCCATGCTGCCTGCTCTAAACCCCACTATGGCCACAGGGAGAGCCACGGAGTTCAAGTAATTTGCAATATTCCACATCCTATATCTGGGCTCTGACAGGTATAATAGACATTATTTATCCTGAATTTATGTTTTTATCTTTTCCTCCAGACAACAGCTCCAGCACCTCGCCAACCAGGTGTGCTCAAATGAGGATTTTGGACTCCTTACACTCACCTTGGGACCAGGAATGGTAGAGGTGGTAGTTGACGTTTTTAAAAAGTGTGTTGACACACACATCGCAAACATTAACAATAAAAATAAAAAAATCTGTTGTTTGTTGTTGTTAATTAATAAAATAACTAGATGTTCTACATCACTGTGTATGTGTATTGAATTGGAAGTGTATTGAACTTGGCATCTTGATTTAACTAGTCTGATCATTTAGCTAGCTGGGCCTGAAATGAAATAAATAAATTTCAACACTTATTTCTACAGCTTCACATAAGGGTTTATTCCAGTAGAGTGTCACAAGTTAATGAAACCCCAACTTACATTAATTATTTAAAAAAAATGTATCATCAGAGGAAACACATGATGAATTGGAAGTGTATTGAACTTGGCATCTTGATTTAACTAGTCTGATCATTTAGCTAGCTGGGCCTGAAATGAAATAAATAAATGTCAACACTTATTTCTACAGCTTCACATAGGGTTTATTCCAGTAGAGTGTCACAAGTTAATGAAACCCCAACTTACATTAATTATTTTAAAAAAATGTATCATCAGAGGACACACATGATGGAGGAGAGACATGACTGATGGGGTGTGACGTATTCTTTATTGAAAGGCCAAGGCCAAGTACAACACTCATACACACAGTAACCAAGTTGATACAGAATAATGTGAAAATGGTAAAAATCTAATTTCCTCAAAAAAATCCTCAGGAATATTCCCTTCAAGAATATCAAAGGATTGCTTGATTCTAGGGTCCCTTTCCTTCTTTAAGCCATCTTCGATTGACTTCAGCCAATTCTTCTCCATTGCCTGAAACGGGGAAAAAGTATGAAAACATAAGCCTATGACTCCCTGAGACACACATCCTAAACTATTTTATCTTGTGATGACCTGAACTGTAGGCTACATGGCCAGTGTTAAGCAGTCTAAAGCATAACGTTAATCCACCATGCCTAGATTCCTCTCCACTGGCTGTCACAAAGTCACCTGTATGAAGTCTATTAAAAAGCCTATTACAACAACTGGTGGCTGCCTCAGAGTTATCC
>NC_137909.1:29090452-29095452 GCF_963457725.1 Sprattus sprattus
TCCTTCTCCAAATGAGTCAAATTAGGAAATGGCCCAATTCTGACATTTTAAGTCTTTCTGTAAGCTTTTTATAGGTATATTTATTGTAAACTTCACACCTATAAAATGATTACAAATTAAAATCTCTCTCCATCTGGCATGCTGTAGGTGGACCTGCTAGATCTGTGGTTCTCAAACTGTGGTACGTGTACCACTGGTGGTACGAGGCTCCCTTTTGGTGGTACTCAGACAGTTTCCCCATTTGTTATGACTAGGATATTAATCATTAAATATTATATCAGGCATTACAGTGAGTCAATAACACTTAGTTCCTAACTCGCACAGGCTACCGAAGGTCAATGATAGTTACAATAGTGGTACTTTGAAAGCCAAATATTTTCTAAAGGTCCAAAAAGATTTCTCTACTGACCCAGGCTCGGGTCAGATGTTTGTAAAGCACCATATATAAATCTTCATTTCAGACGCCAAGTTTCATATATAATAAAAGACATACAACTATAAAATAGAGAGAAAAACAGAAGATACAACATACATAATACAGTGCATTAAAAAGCATGAAGACATTTGTGCCAATTAGTGACTTTTGTGCCATAGTCCCCTCAGTAATAACAATGTGTGGTCATACATTACTAAAGAATATTTAGCAAAAATAATCTGCAATTTACGTGCCGTAAACTTTGACTGCCTTGGGTGGGTTATGACCACGTTCGTCCATTAAAAATTGCCTTGAAAGTCAAAACATCGCCCTCTGCTGGTTAAAAATGCAAGCTCACTTCTTTCACGCATGACGTGCTATTTAATCAACTCTCATCTATAAACTGCCAAGCCATACTTCTGCATAACGTACAATAACATTCATTTGTAACTGACAAGCATACACAAGAGAATTGTAATTAAAGAAACATTTGGAATCACTCCAGCTATAACACATACTGTTCAAATCCTAATTTAACAAAAGTAAAAACAACATGCTAAATCAGAGCCCTTAAACTTGACCGGTTGATTGTTCTTTAATATGTTGACGCTGTTTCAACAATGACCTGGTTGACCTCATATGAGCCTCACAATATTCCTCTTTTTCTCCCTCTCTCTCACACACACACATACACACACACACACACACACACACACACACACACACACACACACACACACACACATGCATAAAGCCAGACACACACAGACACACACACACACACACACACACACACACACACACACACACACACACACACACACACACACACACACACACACACACACACACACTTGATAACATATGAAATCTCTCTGTGTGGCCTGGTTCCCGGTGTAACCGCAGCTCCTCAGGCTCTCAGTGGACGCTCCTCTGGTGAAAGACCATCGGTATCCAAACAGGACTCTGGAATCCAAACGAGAGAGGACCTGTTCAAAACAAACTCATTTTTTTTATTGATTGGAAGTGCTCTGAATTACCCAAGCGCCCTACATTGCCCCCGAAACGACCGGCTCACCGGCTCCAGAACGTCACCTCACCCCGGCCCATCCCGACCCCTAGTCCGATCCAGACCCGCATGCGTGGCTCTGGTTCTGGGGGTGACTGAGTGCCCCACCAGGGAAACGGATCTTTCATACGACAGCCGTCCACAGGCCTCCAACAACAACACCTCCGCAGAGAGAGAGAGAGAGAGAGAGAGGGAGAGAGAGAGAGAGAGAGAGAGAGAGAGAGAGAGAGAGAGAGAGAGAGAGAGAGAGAGAGAGGGAGAGGGAGAGCGAGAGAGGGAGAAAGAGAGAGAAAGCGAGAGAGAGAGAGAGAGAGAGAGAGAAAGAAAGAAAGAGAGGACATTCCTCCTCCTCCCCCTCACTCCTCCTCCTCCTCCTCTTCCTCCCTCCCCTCCTCCTCCCTCCTCCTCCTCCCTCCCCTCCTCCTCCTCCTCTTCCTCCCTCTCCCTCCACCTCCTCCTCCTCCTCTTCCTCCCTCGCTCTCCACTGCACTCCGCTGGAACCCTCCACGCTCTTCATCCTGCGCTGGTAATGAGGTCATTTCACAATATAATTTGCTGCGCTCTCCCGCTCCCTCTCCCTCCCTCTCTTTCTCTCACTTTCTCTGAATTCCTGTCTTTCATTCTCTCTCTCTCTCTCTCTCTGCCCTTCTCTCTTACACTCACTCTCTGTTGCTTTTCCTCTCTCTTCTCTCTTTTGCTCTTTCCCTCTATTTCCCTTTCTCTCTCTCTCTCTCTCTCTCTCTCTCTATCTCTCTCTTTCTCTCTTTGACACTCTCTTTTTTCTGCGTTGGCCGGTTCACTTCTGTGTCCTGAGTGGTTTCAGCAGTGAGCGCATTCCAGAAGATTCCTGCTCCGCCACAACAAAGGCACAGCGCTGGAATCAGTAAACAGCAGCATAAAAACATCCACAACAACAAAACAACAACAACAGCCAAACAACAAACACACAGATCATCAACAACAGCAAAACAACAAACACAAAGATCATTCTTGTGGCTCCGATCGAGTGTGTGTTGTGATAGACAGTGGTCTCACAGGAACAGACAGGAATTTTGGCAGTTTGTCCTAAGAATGTCATTGGGAGCTGTTTGGGAAAACCGACCTCTCTCTTAATACCTGTCCATAGCTTGGCAGAAGCACCAATCACCTCAGTTGTGTGCTGTGCACGGCTGCTTCAGCATTTACTGAGCCATATCAGACTGGATTAGAATATTCTAGATGCCCCACACACACCAACCATCCCCACTCACACACACACAGACACAGACACAGACACAGACACAGACACAGACACAGACACAGACACAGACACAGACACAGACACACACACACACACACACACACACACACACACACACCCACACACACACACTCCACACACCACCCATCCCCACTCACACTTAGACCTGACTCCTTAATGCTAGCCTCCAGGTGCGTAGTGTTGTGTAACGTTGCATATGTCTTCCTCTTTGAAACTAGTTAAACAGTTAGACTAGTTAGACAGTTAGACTAGTTAGACAGTTAGACTAGTTAGACTAGTTAGACAGTTAGACTAGTTAGACTAGTTAGACAGTTAGACTAGTTAGACAGTTAGACTAGTTAGACCAGTTAGACAGTTAGACTAGTTAGACAGTTAGACTAGTTAGACTAGTTAGACAGTTAGACTAGTTAGACAGTTAGACTAGTTAGACTAGTTAGACAGTTAGACTAGTTAGACTAGTTAGACAGTTAGACTAGTTAGACTAGTTAGACAGTTAGACTAGTTAGACTAGTTAGACAGTTAGACTAGTTAGACAGTTAGACTAGTTAGACTAGTTAAACAGTTAGACTAGTTAGACAGTTAGACTAGTTAGACTAGTTAGACAGTTAGACTAGTTAGACAGTTAGACTAGTTAGACTAGTTAGACAGTTAGACTAGTTAGACTAGTTAGACAGTTAGACTAGTTAGACAGTTGTGCTTTGGGTCTGGGAGACTAGTTAGACAGTCAGACTAGTTAGACAGTTAGACTAGTTAGGGTGGTGGGGGAGCCAGGAAATAAACCTGCATTTAAGCTGATTGACCTTTGATTTCTGTGTGAGTGTGTATAGATGCGTGTGTGTGTGTGTGTGTGTGAGAGAGTGTCTGTGAAAGTGTGTGTAGGCAGCCCTGTCAGGCTGGCTGGAGTGTTAGTGATGGCGCCTAATTGGGGCTGTGTGTGTGTGTGTGTGTGTGTGTGTGTGTGTGTGTGTGTGTGTGTGTGTGTGTGTGTGTGTGTGTGTGTGTGTGTGTGTGTGAGTATCGGTGGCTGCGGAGCCCTGGTGCTGATTGCTGAGAGCAGGTGGCCGCGGTGGCAGCTCCACGCAGGCACTCCAAGGCCAGCCTGTCTGCTCTCATCAGGACCCGCAACACTGAGCAGACAGCTCCGCGCACACACACACACAAACACACACACACACACACACACTCATTCACACACACACACACACACACCCATTCACACACACACACACACACACACACACACCCACCCACACACTCACACACACACACACACACACACACACACATACGACAGCCATTCACACACACACACACCAAGTCACACACACATACACACACACCCTGCAACCACAACCTCCCCAGCAAAACCCCTAATCACCCCCCCCCCCACCCCCCAACCCCTCCTGTAAAACCTCGCCTGCTCCACTCTCATTGCCCACCCTGTTACTTAGCAACGCACACTCAGCCCCTCCAAAACACTTCCTGCGAGAGGAGAGGTCCTTTGGGTCGCCCCTGTGGGTCCCCTCTGTGGCCCTGTGGGGCTGTGCTGTGCTGTGCTGTGCTGTCATGTGCTGTGCTGTGCTGTGCTGTGTTGTGCTGTGCTGTGCTGTGCTGTGCCGTGCCGTGCCGTGCCGTGCCGTGCCGTGCCGTGCCGTGCCGTGCCGTGCCGTGCCGTTCTGTGCTGTGCTGTGTTGTGTTGTGCTGTGCTGTGCTGTGCTGTGCTGTGCTGTGCTGTGCTGTTTCTGTGCTGTGCTGTGCTGTGCTGTGCTGTGCTGTGTTGTGCTGTGCTGTGCTGTGCTGTGTTGTGCTGTGCTGTGCTGTTTCTGTGCTGTGCTGTGCTGTGCTGTGCTGTGCTGTGCTGTTTCTGTGCTGTGCTGTGCTGTGTTGTGCTGTGCTGTGCTGTGCTGTGCTGTGCTGTGCTGTGCTGTGCTGTGCTGTGCTGTGCTGTGCTGTGCTGTGTTGTGCCGTGCCGTGCCGTGCCGTGCCGTGCCGTGCCGTGCCGTGCCGTGCCGTGCCGTGCTGTGCTGTGCTGTGCTGTGCTGTGCTGTGCTGTGCTGTGCTTTGCCCACAACTCCGACCAGGTTCGTGTTTAGATGTGAAAAAAGAAAGGATAGGAAAAGAAAAAAAGAAAGGAGAGAAAAGACCAGGAAATAAAGCAGAAAAATGTAACGAAACGAGAGAACCACAAAAGCCTCGGAGAAAACTACAAGAAAGACAAGAGAGAACAGGAGAGACCTCAGAGCAAACTACGAGAA
>NC_137909.1:29100452-29101810 GCF_963457725.1 Sprattus sprattus
GAAAGTGTGTGTGTGTGTGTGTGTGTGAGTTTGTGTGTATGTGAGATAGTGAGAGTAATGATATGTAAATAAGGCTTCTTTAATGTCAGAATCTGTAATAATAAAATAATGTTTGATTGTAAGGTGAAATGACCAACATCAGTGAAGTGTGTGTTAATGATGATGATGATGATGATGATGATGTGTGTGTGTCACTTCCTGCATTAGCCCAGCTTCAATGGTTTGGGAGCCAGGTACAGAACTCTTTCCCACAAGGCACTGGGGAAAAAGGTTATTTCCCACAATGCAACTGTCAAAAGAATAATGTTCCACAATGCATATCATTCATTTATGCTGAGGAAAGATCTAATTCCCCTAAGGTCCCCTAAGATGAGGAGCAAACGCCCGTGCGTAAGGACGAAGACTTCCTGTCCGCACCTCAGAAGGGTGAAGGTGCTCTTTAACACCGTCTCACAGGACAAGTCAACACCGTTTCCCAGGGCAACAAGTCAACAACACCGTCGCCCAGGGTTACAAGTTACTTGAATTCCAACATGAGACTTTAGCTCATCTAATCTCTGTTCTTCATTTGCTGAACGAGCTCAACCTCACAGTGCAGATGAGCCATGGAGTGCTCTGGCCTGACTGTAGTGTGTGTGTGTGTGTGCGTGTGTGTGTCTGTGTCTGTGTCTGTGTGTGTGTCTGTCTGTGTCTATGTCTGTGTCTGTGTCTGTGTCTGTGTCTGTGTCTATGTGTCTATGTGTCTGTGTCTGTGTCTGTGTCTGTGTCTATGTGTCTATGTGTCTGTGTCTGTGTCTGTGTCTGTGTCTGTGTGTCTATGTGTCTGTGTCTGTGTCTGTGTCTGTGTCTGTGTCTGTGTCTGTGTCTGTGTCTGTGTCTATGTGTCTATGTGTCTGTGTCTGTGTCTGTGTCTGTGTCTGTGTCTGTGTCTATGTGTCTGTGTGTCTGTGTCTGTGTCTGTGTCTGTGTCTGTGTCTGTGTCTGTGTCTGTGTCTGTGTCTGTGTCTGTGTGTCTGTGTGTCTGTGTGTCTGTGTGTCTGTGTGTCTGTGTGTCTGTGCTCTGGCCTGTCTGTAGTTTAACGGTGTGTGTGTGGAAAAGGCTTTTTAATGTTAATGTTAATGTTAATGTATCTCCTTGCAAGGTCATGGTACGTTTATGAGTTCAACAGCGAGGTACAGAGTTGTCACTCTCACGTTACTTGGGGTGAAACGTTAATGTCTACTGTCAACGTGATGTTGACGGTAACCTTGACAACCCCGTGGTTGTGTATGTTAACTTTGGCCCAGGTATGATTGTTTTCTCACTGGGCCGATGTGTGTGTGTGTGTGTGAGCTGATGTATGGATGCACGTAGGCAA
>NC_137909.1:29109510-29117010 GCF_963457725.1 Sprattus sprattus
ACACAGACAAAGACACACACACACACACACACACACACACACACACAGGCACAGACACACACACACACACACAGGCACAGACCCACACACACACACACACACACACACACACACACACTAATGAGAAATGACTAATCTGGCAATCGTGCCCAGTGACTTGTGTTCACTTCTCACCTCTCCCAGGGTTTGGCGTCGCAGCCCCCTGTGTGTGTGTGTGTGTGTGTGTGTCTGTGTGTGTGTGTGTGTGTGTGTGTGTGTGGCGTCGTAGCTCCCTGATCCAAGTGTGTTTGGTATGTTTTCCCTGTGCCTGTAATCCCATGGTGGAGTTGATTTGATTCAGTCAGTGCTGCGACACACACACACACACACACACACACACACACACACACACACACACACACACACACACACACACACAAACACACACTCTAACATACAGACACTCTAACACACACAGTCAGACATAAACACAAACACAGTCAGACACACACACACACACACACACACACACACACACACTCATACACACGGTCAGACACAGACTTGAGGTCCCTACTGGGCAGAGGGCAGCCCTTGGCTGAAGTGGCGTCTTTAAAGGTCAGTGTGAACTCACAGGCCTGCACAGGGTCATGTAGGTGTGTGTGTGTGTGTGTGTGTGTGTGTGTGTGTGTGTGTGTGTGTGTGTGTGTTGGCGGAGTCCCTTTGTCCCAGTCCCTTTTAAGTGTTGAGGGAGAGAGCAGAATGAGTGGGCAGATGAAGCGTGTGTGTGTGTGTGTGTGTGTGTGTGTGTGTGTGTGTGTGTGTGTGTGTTGTCCTTTATGATGTCCTGTGAAGGAAATTATTAAATATTATCATGAAGTGTTAGAGTTAAAGGAAATTCTTATAACTGCTAATTTCTAAAGTGTTCTGTGCTGTTGGTTATGTGCCCTGTTTCTCTGTCCTGTTCAATGGAATGCTGTCTCTTGAGAGAGGGGGTTGAAGTTATCTTAGAAAGGCATTGTTAGTTAAGGTATTTACAACTTCGTCTTCAGCGATGGGAAAACCAATTGATGTGTTAATGTCATGAATGTTTACATTGAGATTGCAATGGCGATTGATGAGGCCAGGTGTTCTGTTAAACTCTTCGTGATTGTTTGTTTTAATTAAGCAAGGATCCTTATCTTAGAAGGACAGAGGCCAGATGGCAACTCCGGACAGAGGAGGGGTTAAAATGTATTTTGTAACCTATGCTGTGAATTTTAATAAAAAGTCTTGCGCCAGGAGCAAGAGCTCAGAGGTGATGCGAGACGGCGTCAAATACCTCTCCGCTTAAAAGGCCTAAGCGTAATAGATCTGTTATAAACTTTGCTCTGGTTTGTTGGTGTCATCTTATTCTAAGTAATTTAAACAACTTAGTAGAGTTCAGGATTTTTTCCTGACATCTTGGTCCTTACGAGCCGGATCCCTCAAGATCGCCGCCGAGATGCAGACCCTGGAAGCTGACGACGTTGCAACGCCTGCCACGACTACGTTTGGCAGAAAGACCTGTGTAGTGAAATTCTGCATAGGCCAGCTGACGGTTCTGCACCTGGGAGGTGGATCTGACGGGATCTGGAATCAGCTTTGACCCACATATAAGTAAGTGTACTGGTCATTTACTAACAGAGTAGTAGGCTAGTTAAAGCATTGCCTGGGGCTGCTTAATTAAAAAACAGACAATAGCTATAAAGAGATTCTGGGAATCTAACGATGTCTGGGACATCAAAAACATGTTTTTAACAAGTCTGGGACTTGAGTGGTGTAGAGTGATTTGCATCGGAATGCATGGACGTCTGTATGAATGTTGTGTGTGAATGGAGTAAGTGATTGAACAGAATTAAAACAGCGAAAAACCTCTGTGTTAACACCCAGAGGGGCAGCGGACCGGTGTCTTTTGCCGGCCTAGAAGCTTCTGTCCCTGGAGATTTCGTTGATCCATTTGAGATATTTTGTTTAATCCAAAAAACTCACCATAGTAATATTGTAGTGGCAATAAGAAGTACATGGTTAAGGAAACATCCTAATAGCCAAATTAGCCATACAAAGTACGTAGAAGGTTGGATAGAGAAAAACGTTGAGCGGAAAAAACAGATTCGGTCTCGTTTCATTGACATGGTCTGGTCGAGCAGTTATGACGTCATCACTAACAGACAAGGTAAATTGACCACGATCCGTGAAAAGTCATACTTATGTATTACTTAAATGAATGTATGACAACTGTTTATAGTTCGCAATACGTTTGCAGCTCGTCCTAATTATAATGAGTTGGGAGAAAGGGAGAAAAGAAAAAGCAAGTTTGATAAGCTCTAAAGAGGGAGATGAGTATGTAGGGACTCGAAATAAAAGAAAGTAAAAATAATACTAAAGTCCGTCTCCTTATAGAGATGCAGGCGAGGGAGAGAACATCATCATCGCAGCATTAAAGAGGCATACAATAATTGTATTGAGTATTATGATAATGATGACGCTAAATCTATATGCTATTTGATAAATAATATAAATAATATAAGTGCAGATCGATTAGAGAATTAGGAATTTCAGTCTGATCAACCGAAATGTCGCTATTCCATAATGGATTTGCCTAATATAAGTGCAGAAATTATAAAGTTAGTAAAAGAGTAGCCGCATTCCTTAAAGGATGTGGCGAGGCATAATAGAGAATTCAGGATATTAGCGTAAATAAGTTATGAATTGAACTTAGTCAGAAGTTGAAAGAGCAATAACTATGAGTCTTTATGCCAAAGAGAATACAAATAGTCACGATAATTAGTTAAAACAAAGTCAACAGATAAATAATTCGCTAACCGGATACTTTTTAAAAGTACAAGTCGGGTTCATCCTCTGTCCGTTTAAATCTTCTTGAATAAGATGTAATGACTAAACTAGGCTTAGCCATATCACGGAGTAGGTAGGAAAGACGGTAAGGCTATGTGATAGTTAAACAGCACGTGTATTAATATAAGAAGCGCAAAAAGCAAGTTCAGAGACTTTCTATACATGGGTTAATTTATTTACATGGCTGGGTTTTGTGGTATGTGTTTTCACTCACATGGACAAATAATTTGAATGATCTGTCTTAAAACTCAGCGTAGAGGTTAGAAAGTCACTTCTATAGTCATCTAATTGGTTAATTATAGCATTGATAGTAAAACAAAGTATACGGTCTCCTTAATGGTAAAGCTATGGGTTAAAACAGGAAACGCCTCCTTGTTTGTGAAACGATGTGACCGTGTGTGTGCTTGCAGTGCAGGGGTCAGAGGGGGTGTTCTCCCCTTAGACTAACAAACAGGCTGAGGGTAGCCTACTGCCACATTTTGGCTGTGTATAAGTACCACACAAATAAAGCTGTATTACTGGAAGGAAAGTTAGCAACATTTACTTTCCGAATTAAACACTCGACGCTGTCGGAAAATTCTCAAAACAAATTAAATTACCAGAAGGTTAACCAAGTTAAAATTAATAGTGAGATTCTTAAAATGGGTACTTTTGTCTGTCAGAAGCGAAAACGCAAGATTAAATCGTATTATCTGATCCATACATTTAGTTCACACGTAGCTAATGTGTTCTAATAGCCATGGAGCAGGACTGAATACTTGAGATATAAGATTGAGCCTACATGATTCATTTTAAAAGATAAGATCAGTGTATGTTGTTACAATTACGAGTAATTGTGAGCATGTTGTTATGGGACAAAGTCTTCGTCCTGGGTGTATGTTTTTTTTAAGGTAGCCTATATGGAAAGAAGATACTTTTTTGGGAAAAACATTAAGAAACATTATAGACATATTATCTAGGCCCATGCAGGTTGTTTAAGTGACTGGCTGTATGTGGTCATGTTACACCATGGAATAGTGCAGCAGAAGGCTGTGTGTGTGTTTGTTCTAGTTGTTTTGTCTGATCCATTATCTGAGGATCGATTGTTTTTGTCTAGAGATGATTTGGTTTAGGAGAAATCGCGTTTTTCATTCTTTCTGGGATTTTTTATTTGGGGTGATTGAAAATCAAAGAGTTCATTGTTGATTTTCAGCCCATAGTTTTGCGTAACTGGCATACACTGCATGGAAATGCTACTACAGGGTCATATCAGGGGTCTCTGCTCAGAGATTCTAGGTTGTCAATGGATGTGATTGATGTCTAGCAGGCTAGCTTGTGTGTTTAAGCAGAGAGACGTAGTTGCATTGATCAGGGCATGTCTGTTATCTCAAATGGCAGGAAATGTATACATGGACAGCAAAGGCTTTTGCTGCTTCACACATTTTAGTTAAAATATAAAAGTTGTTACAAGTGTTACTTGAAGCAATTCAATACCTATCAATATGAATATAAATATAGATATAAATGGGAAGCAATTTTGAGTCATGTGACTTTACATGCCTCAACAGGGGGGAGGTGCATACATAATAACTATTATGTATTAATAAACTATAAAAAAAAATTTTTTAGTCTTTTAGTGAAGCAATTTGAAATGAGAAGGTCTGACATTTTGTGAATGAGGTATACAATGGCCTGATTGTTTAGATTTGGTAGTTTTAAGTATGCACATTACCCCTGCTCAAGGTCTACCATTGTCAATATTTGATATAATTATACAGAATATAGATCTCACTCCAACTGTTAAGTGCAACATACTGTTCGAGTTTTTTCTGTGTCCCCACAGGAACAAGGCCAGGTGAAGGTGGGAGTGACCATACCAAGTGCTACTGGCCACACCAACAGCCAACGCCAACGCTCCACCTGTATTCACCTGTCACAATGTTAACTTAGATTATTAGTAGGATACACCACTAGCTTTGAGTAAGGTTTAGTGGTTCCCTCCCGGGGGTTGAGTGTTTAGATCTTGACCGTCTGATAGTCACCGAATTCACATGCCGGATTCGTGCCGAATTCGAAATTTTACTCAATATAGTATTGGTGTATCCATTTTTTGTTTTATTGTGTTTCTTGTTTATATGGTTTATTGTTTTTCTGTAAATTGCATAAATAGTGTAATTCGGTTACAACAATGTCTAGACTGTTGCTATTAGTGATTATTACAGGTGTACTTTTGGGTTTATAGACCTCCACAAGTGTTGGAGAGAAGTGTGGCCCAGACAGCTGGGGCTGCAATACTACATCTTGTGATGCAAAGGGTATCCAGGTGCAGGATGTGTTTAACACGACCCAACCACTAGTAGGGCTAAATACTACATTTTTGATGTCACCTTAAGTGATAGTCTATTCTGTATAGCCATTATGTGTTGCAAATAATGGAACAATGAGAGACAGAGACAGTGTCATTATTACGGATACTGTGTCCTCAAGCACCACTTCCTCATCCAATGTCAGTACATGGGTATATATTGTGCCTTATGTTGGGGTTGGAATGAAAAACACTGCCCCTCTGACAAGGGTATTCCTACGTTGGGAGAGGTAATGTGGGTGTGTGGTTAAAGATGGTACAGTCAGATCTCTTCACATTGGTGGGGCGTACGCGCCCCCGCTCAGGTCACGGACCATGTTTATGTGTTAGTGCGATCTCACAGCCAGGGTTATCTCGTAAGGAGAGATTTGCTGTTGAGAACCATGACATTATGTGCGGGACTGACATGCCTGATGATGATTTAAAAAGATTTGGACCAATAGTATCAAAGTAATTTTGTCTCTGATTCTGTCTTTATGATTAGGTAGAGTCATGTTAATAATGGGAAAGACTTAACTATAGGTTAGGACTATGTGTTAATGTCACCTTAGTCAGCGGGGAAGGCCTTAAGGACAAGGTTTCTCAAAGTCTGCTGATGGTGCTGAAAAAAATAGATTACTGCTAGATTTACTTACTGCTGCTAGTGGAAGGGGTTTGTGTTATGCTGAATGATACCTGGATATCTGATGACATCCATCTGTAGCTGAAGCCTTACAGCAAATGAGGGCTGTTTGTGATGCTATAAAGTGGTTGATGTTTTTGGGTGGTTTAATCTGGGTTGCTTACTTTTGGTACATGGTTGCAAATTATGTTGAAAGGTCTGTTAACTGTTATTGCATTTTTTGTATGTTTTGTATTTTAATGAGGTGTATTTCTACATGTGTAAAAATTCTCATTTCTAGTGTAGTATGTAATTCTGTACGGAGTATAGTGCTATCACAGGAATTTGATGCTCTATTGACTTATCAGGAGGATGATGTTTAGTGTAATGATGCCTATGAAGACAACTGAGGGAGATAGGGTTATTTCTTTATTAGAGTTATCATCATGATAAAAAGGAGGGAAATGTGAAGGAAATTATTAAATATTATCATGAAGTGTTAGAGTTAAAGGAAATTCTTATAACTGCTAATTTCTAAAGTGTTCTGTGCTGTTGGTTATGTGCCCTGTTTCTCTGTCCTGTTCAATGGAATGCTGTCTCTTGAGAGAGGGGGTTGAAGTTATCTTAGAAAGGCATTGTTAGTTAAGGTATTTACAACTTCGTCTTCAGCGATGGGAAAACCAATTGATGTGTTAATGTCATGAATGTTTACATTGAGATTGCAATGGCGATTGATGAGGCCAGGTGTTCTGTTAAACTCTTCGTGATTGTTTGTTTTAATTAAGCAAGGATCCTTATCTTAGAAGGACAGAGGCCAGATGGCAACTCCGGACAGAGGAGGGGTTAAAATGTATTTTGTAACCTATGCTGTGAATTTTAATAAAAAGTCTTGCGCCAGGAGCAAGAGCTCAGAGGTGATGCGAGACGGCGTCAAATACCTCTCCGCTTAAAAGGCCTAAGCGTAATAGATCTGTTATAAACTTTGCTCTGGTTTGTTGGTGTCATCTTATTCTAAGTAATTTAAACAACTTAGTAGAGTTCAGGATTTTTTCCTGACATGTCCTCGCCTGTGTGTTGTCCTATAAGCTGTCCTGTCCTGTCATGTCATGTCCTGTCCTGTCCTGTCATGTCATGTCCTGTCCTGTCCTGTCCTGTCCTGTTCTGTCCTGTCCTGTCCTGTCCTGTCCTGTCCTGTCCTGTCCTGTCCTGTCCTGTCCTGTCCAGTCCTGTCCTGTCCTGTCCTGTCCTGTCCTGTCATGTCCTGTGTGTTGTCCTGTGTGTTGTCCTATATGATGTCCTGTCCTGTTCGGTCCTGTGTGTTGTCCTATATGATGTCCTGTCCTGTTCGGTCCTGTGTGATGTCCTATAAGCTGTCCTGTGCTGTCCTGTGTGTTGTCTTATAGTGTATGATGTCCGGTCCTGTGTGTTGTCCTATAAGATATCCGGTCCTGTGTGTTGTCCTATATGATGTCCTGTCCTGTTCGGTCCTGTGTGTTGTCCTATATGATGTCCTGTCCTGTTCGGTCCTGTGTAATGTCCTATAAGCTGTCCTGTGCTGTCCTGTGTGTTGTCTTATAGTGTATGATGTCCTGTCCTGTGTGTTGTCCTATATGATGTCCTTTTCTGTCCTGTCCTGTTTGGTCCTGTGTGTTGTCCTATATGATGTCCTGTCCTGTCCTGTTCGGTCCTGTGTGTTGTCCTA
>NC_137909.1:29129510-29174510 GCF_963457725.1 Sprattus sprattus
GTTGCAATCAGAATCTGCATTGGGTCGATTGCCAAGTAACTTAAACATAGAGCATCATAGTAATGACATGGGCCCGTTTGAATCAGAATCAGAATCAGAATCAGCATTGGGTTCATTGCCAAGTGGGCTTACATATACAGTACAAGGAGTTGCTTTTGGTTTTGTGGCGCAAAAACAAGTAAAAACTATACAGAGCCTGACAAAAATGAGGATAGTTCACCACAGAAGAGTAATTTGAATAATTTTTAAAATAGCAATATGCTTAATATGTACAGTGGGGAAAATAAGTATTTGAACCCCTGCCGACTTCGCAAGTTTGGCCACTTGCAAAGAAATGTGTGATCTAGAATTTTAATGGTAGGTGTATTTTAACAGTGAGAAACAGAATATCAACAAAAAAATCCAGAAAACTGCATTTTATAAGATTTATGACTTTATTTGCATTTGATGCAAAAAATAAGTATTTGAACCCCCAAGCAAACAGTAAGAATTCTGGCTCCCAATGGCCAGTTATGTGCCCAAAAAGCACAGATTAGTCCTCATTAGGTCTAACAAGGTATACCTAATCTAAACTGGTGACCTGTATAAAAGAAACCTGTCCAAAGAATTATACTTCACACCTTCAACCTCACCACCATGGGCAAGACCAAAGAGCTGTCCAAGGACGTCAGAGATAAGATTGTAGACCTGCACAAGGCTGGAATGGGCTACAAAACCACCGGCAAGCAGCTTGGTGAGAAGCAGATAACTATTGGTGCGATTATTCATAAATGGAAGCAATACCAAACAACTGTCACCCGCTCTAGGTCTGGGGCTCCATGCAAGATATCCCCTCGTGCGGAATCAGTGATCATTCGAAAGGTGCAGAATAACCCCAGAACTACACAGGGGGAGCTTGTGAATGATCTCAAGGCAGCTGGGACCAGAGTCACCAAAAAACCATTGGCAACACACCACGCCGTAATTTTTTGAAGTACTGCAGCACTCGCAAGGTCCCCCTGCTCAAGGAAGCGCATGTACAGGGCAATCTGAAGTTTACCATTGCACACTTGAATGATTCTAGGGAGGATTGGGAGACAGAATGTGGTCAGATGATACCAAAATCAAGCTCTTTGGCATCAACTCGACTTGCCGTGTTGGACAGGGGGGGAATGCTGAATATGACCCCAAGAGTACATCATACCCACCATCAAGCATGGAGGTGGAAACATCATGCTTTGGGGCTGTTTCTCGTCCATGGGTACAGGACGACTCCACCGCATCAAGGGGACTATGGATGGGGCCATGTTACGTGGAATATTGAACAATGAACTGTGGGGTTTAGTCGTTTAGTAATCGGAATGTAATCGGAAGGTTTGCAAGTTCGATACCCAACTCCTCCTTACCAAGTGTGTAAGTGTCCTTGAGCAAGACACTGAACCCCTAACTGCTCCTGATGTAAAAAAAAAAAAAAAAGTTTCCTTGTACGTTGCTTTGGATAAAAGCATCTGCTAAATGACTACATTTAATGTAATTCCTGCTTACAGTTCCATGTTGTTTTTGTGTTGCAGGTGGACGTTCATCCAGACGACGAGGAAGAAATCAACCAGACGGAACTAGTCCTGGTAGCCCCGTTGGATCAGAACATGGAGGAGGAAGAGGAGGATGATGAAAACGAAGATGAAGACGAGGACGAAGATGATTTGGATAACGACGAGCTTGAAATGATGCTGGAGGGCGAGGAGGGTTACGAGGACGACGATGAGAACTGTTACTGAACCTCGAGCGATCCGTCAGCCAATCCCCCCCCCCCCCTCGAAAACATCCTGCACAACTGGGGGGGGGGGGGGGGCTGTCTTTGCACCCCTGGTCCATATGGTGAAGTTTATGCTATAGGATGTTACCAGTCTGTATCGAGTATAGCTCGTCTCACTGCTAGGAATCTCTGTCCTCATATTGTAAGTTAAGCCGAGGCTTTCTAATCGTATCGGAGTTTGTTAAAGTGTTGTGGGCTTTGGACTGTGCAGTGTGAGGAGTAGCCTTTCAAACCTGTTCCTTCCTAGTGAAAGTCGAGACATTTTAGTATGAAACAGCATTCAGCCCCGAATGTAAGATGTAAGCTACCTTTCTTCAGTGCTTCTGTTCCGACTGTTTTGTAAATATTGTGAGTTTTTGAGAGTATGCCTTATTTCAACAGGTCTTAGTAAACTGAGCACGGCAGTTTGAGTGGATATTAAACAAGGCATGAAAAAAACTTTTCTTCTTTTTTTTTCAAGAAAGATAATCATTATTCCCTTTGCCTTGCAATGACTATAGGTATGACGTTTTAGAATATCCAATCACTCAACACAAACAGAAGACATTGGACCTGTTTAGCTGTTTACATTTCTCTGAAACCGCATTGTCACTTTAGAGATTGTACATTTTGTTAACATAGCGGTAAACAAACCGAACATGTGAAATACATAAATTAATAAATGCATCTTTTGATATTATGCATTGGCATTGTCTCATGTTGACCGCTGCAGCTTGAGAAAGGTAAACACTGTGTGTTGGAGAAGTGGAGATTAGCGTTGATGCTTTCTTCAGCGTTAAATAAGAACCGCTCTGATCTCCTGTCAAACAGAAGCTCCAACAGCTTAGTGCCACAACCATCCTAGATACCTCAATTTTATTCAATTCAATTCAATTTTATTTATATAGCGCCATAACCAGTGGTGTAGTGGTCCCTGGAGAAGTGGGTCTACTCTTAATTTTGCAATTTTTTTAAGCAGCCCATACAGCACAGGTTAAATGCCCTGTTTTGAGAAGTGGGTATACGCAATGCTGACTGAAAAATAAGTGGGTATACTCCGTATACCTGCGTATACCCTGGACTACACCACTGGCCATAACAATACAATTGTCTCAAGGCGCTTTACAGAGCCCAGAGCCTGAACCCCCTCAGTGCAAGCACAATGGAAACAGGGGCAAGAAACAACTCCCTGTTAATCAGGAAGGAAGGAACCTTAAGCAGAACCATATGTATATGCATGTGTATGGATTGCATATGTATGTGTATGGATAGCATATGTATGTGTATGGATAGCGTATGTGTATGGATAGGATATGTATGTGTATGGATAGCGTATGTGTATGGATAGCATATGTATGTGTATGGATAGCATATGTATGTGTATGGATTGCATATGTATGTGTATGGATAGCATATGTATGTGTATGGATAGCATATGTATGTGTATGGATAGCATATGTATGTGTATGGATAGCATATGTATGTGTATGGATAGCGTATGTATGTGTATGGATAGCATGTGTATGTGTATGGATAGCATGTGTATGGATAGCATATGTATGTGTATGGATAGCATATGTATGTGTATGGATAGCGTATGTATGTGTATGGATAGCGTATGTATGTGTATGGATAGCGTATGTATGTGTATGGATAGCGTATGTATGTGTATGGATAGCGTATGTATGTGTATGGATAGCGTATGTATGTGTATGGATAGCGTATGTATGTGTATGGATAGCATATGTATGTGTATGGATAGCATATGTATGTGTATGGATAGCATATGTATGTGTATGGATAGCATATGTATGTGTATGGATAGCATATGTATGTGTATGGATAGCATATGTATGTGTATTGATAGCATATGTATGTGTATGGATAGCATATGTATGTGTATGGATAGCATATGTATGTGTATGGATAGCATGTGTATGGATAGCATGTGTATGTGTATGGATAGCATGTGTATGGATAGCATATGTATGTGTATGGATAGCATATGTATGTGTATGGATAGCATATGTATGTGTATGGATAGCATATGTGTATGGATAGCGTATGTATGTGTATGGATAGCATATGTATGTGTATGGATAGCATATGTATGTGTATGGATAGCATATGTATGTGTATGGATAGCATATGTGTATGGATAGCATATGTCTGTGTATGGATAGCATATGTATGTGTATGGATAGCATATGTATGTGTATGGATAGCATATGTAAGCTGGAATAGAGCAGTGGCTCCTACGAGAATATCTACGCACGGGACTGGCGTGGGCAGAGGTACAGCTGCAGCATTGATATGCTAAACAGCAGCGGCCATCAGAGCACGGCTCGCCCATACTGACCCGACCCGAAAACGATGCCCGCCCTTGCCTCTCGCTGCTGGGCAATGCCATGTCAAACAGCCCCCCCCACCACCATGCCCATCTCCCCCCCTTTCCATTTAACCCGCAGGTCCAGCAGTTCAGCACTTTCCAAAAGGGCCCCAAACAATGCAGTGGGTCTTCACAATGAGCCCAGGGACTGCTCTGGAGCAGGGTGGTGCCACACGCCCACCCTGACAATGGGGATTCCATCAATGGATATATACAGCTTCCCATGTCTGATGATGCCCATCGAGATGCCCAGAGTCTCTCTAGCAACAGCCTCCTAGCAACAGCCTCCCACGGTCCTCTCTCTCTTTCTCTGGGACGCAAGGACAAGGTGGGCCCAGTCTTTTTTTTTCACAGCTTCTGCACAGCGACGTAGCAGAACACGCTTCTATTGATGATTAGTACACTTTCAACATTTTATAACGAGCTGATAATAGTTGTCTTGAACAGTGCAAGTTCATATAAGATTTTCAGATTGATACATTTTTTTTTTTATGCTGTGATTAATTACATCAATTTTGTTGCTTAAAATTAACCATTTCAGCTTTATAATTTCCTTTCATGTTGCTTATGTGTTTCATCGTTTGATATATTTAACAGAATAATTTGAGTGGACTACAGAGAAGGGACAGGTAGAGTATGTGTGGTTATGATTTTAAAACAAATATAACTCATATGGGCCTTAAAAGACCAGGTGTCCTCCACACACACTTAATCCCATTCAACTGTTCACGGCCATTGTCACACCAAACACAATCGACTATCAGCCCCTTGCAACATTAACTTTGCTTACTGAGTCAAATCCACGTTTGTAAGAGATCTGCCCGCCTTTGCAAAATGAGCTCACAGTCCATTTAGCCCCAATGGGAGGGTATTTCGGATTGTGTGGATTGGGGTCACGAGATCTCCCCCCTCCACCCCCGACCCTGAATAGAGGAGCTGGGACCTTCCATGCGGTGGGGTGAAAACAGTATTATACAGTGCTGTAGTATCTGCCCTGGTGAGCCAGAGAGGTTGGTTTGGTGCTTGGCTGGACTGTTTTATCTGATTTAATTACATTTCTGACTGGAACAAATGCAGATCCTGTGAGGTAGGTCTGATCTCAAATATAATATAAATATAATATAGGTCTTTATGGAAAAGAAAATGATGTTGTTATAAATATGGTCAAGGTTAGCTGGAAGTCAAATTAATTCAGCATGTCAGTGTTAAGTATGTACGTTAGTTTTTGGTGCCTATAATACCTCATTAGGCCTTTATGGCTAAGGAAGTGTCAAGGTTTTAATTTAGAGTTGTGATGTGTCTTCATGCTTGAGTAATGTGATCCCTAGCTGAGTTCTGCTATTATTTCATGCTTGAGTTCTGTGATCCCTAGCTAAGTTCTGCTATTATTTCATGCTTTAGTTCTGTAAACCCTATCTAAGTTCTGCTATTATTTCATGCTTCATGAGCAGTTTTGATTCTGTGCTTGGGTTTGCCAGGCTGAAAGGAACATACAGAAACACTGCTGATCTTTACTGCACACATGAGCTCGTCATTATCTCGTCATATGGGCCAAACACTTACATATAGTCAGTTTTCATGGTTATGCTGATTCGGTTAGACAAGAATAACCATCATTTGTTGATGGATGAAATGTCAGTAAACCTAGAAGTAAAGTAATGACGTTAGTATTGACTTAGTAGTAAAGTAATGACGTTAGTAATGACTTAGTTGTAAAGCAATGACGTTAGTAGTAAAGTGATGACGTTAGTAATGACTTAGTAGTAAAGTAATGACGTTAGTAATGACTTAGTAGTAAAGAAATGATGTTACGAATGATTTAGCAGTAAAGTAATGACGTTAGTAATGATTTAGTAGCAAAGTAATGACGTTAGTAAACCTTTCCAAGTATCTAGTCAACTGTTTGCAACTTGCCTTGCATATGTTGCCTGCCGTGTTTGGGGTAAGGCTGTAAAGATGACAGTGCTGTCTCTCACCTGTGGCCAGCTGTGTCAGAAGCCACTGAGGGAACGTGAGCCCGTCGCCGTGCCAACCGCCGAGGAGGATTACCATGCTGCCACGCTGCGCAGTGAGCGTGTGCCATGTGCTTGTGCTGGTGCTGTGTCTGTCTGCGGCTGAGGACTTCGACTGGACAAAGAACGACCGCGGCTCCTTCTATTATGGCGCTTTTCCAAGTGGTAACGTACCGCCCACTGGGAGTTCACTTAACTACAGCCTCTTAGTCAGTGTTTGTAACCGTGGTAACGTACCTTAACTACAGCCTCTCAGTCAGTGTTTGTAACTGTGGTAACGTAACTTAACTACCGCCTCCCAGTCAGTGTTTGTAACAGTGGTAACGTACCTTAACTACAGCCTCTCAGTCAGTGTTTGTAACCGTGGTAACGTACCTTAACTACACCCTCTCAGTCAGTGTTTGTAACCGTGGTAACGTAACTTAACTAGTAACTACAGCCTCTTAGTCAGTGTTTGTAACCGTGGTAACGTACCTTAACTACAGTCTCTCAGTCAGTGTTTGTAACCGTGGTGACGTACCTTAACTACAGTCTCTCAGTCAGTGTTTGTAACAGTGGTTATGTAACTTAACTACAGCCTCTCAGTCAGTGTTTGTAACCGTGGTAACGTAACTTAACTACAGCCTCTCAGTCAGCATTTGTAACCGTGGTAACGTACCTTAACTACAGCCTCTCAGTCAGTGTTTGTAACAGTGGTAACATAACTTAACAACAGCCTCTCAGTCAGTGTTTTTATTACCGTGGTAACGTACCTTAACTACAGCCTCTCAGTCAGTGTTTGTAACCGTGGTAACGTACCTTAACTAGTAACTACAGACTCTTAGTCAGTGTTTGTAACAGTGGTAATGTTACGTAACTACAGCCTCTCAGTCAGTGTTTGTAACAGTGGTATGTACCTTAACTACAGCCTCTCAGTCAGTGTTTGTAACCGTGGTAACGTACCTTAACTACAGCCTCTCAGTCAGTGTTTGTAACAGTGGTAACGTAACTTAACTACAGCCTCTCAGTCAGTGTTTGTAACCGTGGTAACGTACCTTAACTACACCCTCTCAGTCAGTGTTTGTAACAGTGGTAACGTACCTTAACTATAGCCTCCCAGTCAGTGTTTGTAACCGTGGTAACGTAACTTAGCTACAGCCTCTTAGTCAGTGTTTGTAACAGAGGTAACGTACCTTAACTACAGCCTCTCAGTCAGTGTTTGTAACCGTGGTAACGTAACTACAGCCTCTCAGTCAGTGTTTGTAACATTGGTAACGTAACGTAACTATAGCCTCTCAGTCAGTGTTTGTAACATTGGTAACGTAACGTAACTACAGCCTCTCAGTCAGTGTTTGTAACAGTGGTAACGTAACTTCAGCCTCTCAGTCAGTGTTTGTAACAGTGGTAACGTAACTTCAGCCTCTCAGTCAGTGTTTGTAACAGTGGTAACTTAACTTCAGACTCTCATACAGTGTTTGTAACCGTGGTAACGTACCTTAACTACAGCCTCTCAGTCAGTGTTTGTAACCGTGGTAACGTAACTTAACTAGTAACTACAGCCTCTCAGTCAGTGTTTGTAACAGTGTGGCAGCCTGCCGGTTATTGTTTTTACATACATTTTTTTAACACCACTCAGAAATGGCTTCATATGTATTTATTTATTATTCATACATATGAAATATTGAAGTATATACTTACGTTTCACTAAATCAGTAGACAATTTATCAGTCTTAAGTCCATCCCTAAAGCCAGGTTCTTTCTGCTGATATGGTGTATTGATTCAATGTCAAGACTTCACTTCCTGTCTAACTGAGGGTCTTGTTTTCATTGGGCAGGATTTTCGTGGGGTGCCGGCAGTTCAGCCTATCAGACGGAAGGAGCCTGGGATAAAGATGGCAAAGGACTGAGTATCTGGGACGTGTTTTCACACAAGAAGGGGAAGATCTTCCTCAACGACACCGGAGACTCCTCCTGTGAAGGCTACTACAAGTTCAGGGTGAGTGATGGGAGATGAATCACACACACACACACACACACACACACACACACACACACACACACACACACACACACACACACACACACACACACACACACACACACACACACACACACACACACACACACACACACACACACACACACACACAGATCTTCCTCAACAACATCGGAGACTCCTCCTGCGAAGGCTTCTACAAGTTCAGGGTGATTGGAGGGAGATGAATCAGTCCAAAAACACTTTGGGGAGAAGTAGAGATTTGGATTGATTTCTCACTTTTGGCTTGTAGTGTACAAACCCTGATCAATATTGTATTTATTAGGCACACAACGCAACACACAGAGACAAAACAGTTTAAGTAATTTGCCACAAAGTAAACAGATCGATGTTTGAAATTTGCAATTGGTCAGAATAAATTCCTGCCCAAGAATCAGTTTGTGCTCAGCCACTATGGTCACACCTCCGTCATGTGAGAAGCTAGTCAGTCACCCTAACCTCCGTCATGTGAACAGTCAGTCTGAACCTCCGTCATGTGAACAGCCAGTCTGTCACTCAAACCTCCGTCGTCATGTGAACAGCCAGTCTGTCACTCAAACCTCTGTCGTCATGTTAACAGCCAGTCTGTCACCCAATCAGTGTCCAGTCCCTTCTCTAACCCCGCCTCTGGTTCTCCCACCACAGGATGACATTTCACTGATGAAGGAGCTGAAGCTCAACCACTACCGCTTCTCCATCTCCTGGCCCAGGATCATGCCAACTGGCATCAAATGTATGTACTCATCACACACACACGCACGCGCACGCGCACACACACACACACACGCACTCATCCACTGCCTTCTTTTCGAAGAGCCCTCAGAAGATGTCTACATGTCCGTTTCCTAGATAGGGTTCCTTAATTTGTAGTATCCTATACTGTGATGTTTCAAATAGTGCACTTAAAAGGTCACATGAGGTGATTTGGACATGGCCCTTTTTGTTCACTGATTTAAACGAGACGTATACTCTATTATCCTATTTACTAACCCAGTGTCCTAACTTACTGAACCATATAGGACTACTGATGAAACGCTGTTTGTATAACGTCCTTTTGTGGAAGTGATCTGCTGGCCAGGCCTGTTCTGATTATGGCTGACACACACACACACACACACACACACACACACACACACACACACACGCACACACGCACACACGCACACACGCACAGGTCTGTTCTGATTATGGCTGAACTTGAGTGACGTCTCTATTTCTGTCTCTGCAGCTGATCATGTGAACGAGAAAGGAATCAAGTACTACGACAACCTGATCGACAGCCTGCTGGAGAACCAGATCACTCCCATAGTGACCCTGTACCACTGGGACCTCCCACAGGTCCATATGAGCATCACATGCATTTCCTTAGTAACCACTCACAACTCCCATAGTGACACTGTACCACTGTGACCTCCCACAGGTCTATAAGAGCATCACATGCGTTTCCTTAGTAACCAGATCACTCCCATAGTGACCCTGTACCACTGGAACCTCCCACAGGTCTATATGAGCATCACATGCGTTTCCTTAGTAACCAGATCACTCCCATAGTGACCCTGTACCACTGGGACCTCCCACAGGTCTATATGAGCATCACATGCGTTTCCTTAGTAACCACTCACAACTCCCATTTAAAGTGGCATTATGTAGAAATTGTACTTCGGGGTTAGGGTTAGGATAAGCAGTTTTACCTTAAAATAACAGCTTTAAAAAAAAAATATTCAGTCATAATGTCAAAGTAAGCAAATTTCAAGAGGTTTCTCCGCTTTAGCCGCTAGCATCTTATTAGCGATAAGCAATTCCTCTATTGTGCTGCTTAAACATCCAAATTCATAGTAATATAGTGTAGAATGCAGAAGTCTGAGTGTGACTTTAGTGACAAAGGTATCAATCGTTTCTGTTTTCCCATGATCCTCTTGGAGTGCAGGTGCTTCAGGAGAAATACGAGTGTGATGTATCATTCGTTTCTGTTTTCCCATGATCCTCTTTGAGTGCAGGTGCTTCAGGAGAAATACGAGTGTGATGAATCAATCGCTTCTGTTTTCCCATGATCCTCTTGGACCTCAGGTGCTGCAGGAGAAGTACGGAGGATGGCAGAACATCAGCATGGTCAACTACTTCAACGACTTTGCCAACCTCTGCTTCGAGAGATTCGGAAACCGGGTTAAATTCTGGACAACATTCAACAATCCATGGGTATATATATATATATATATATATATATAATAATAATTATTATTATATCCAGCTATCTGGGTTACATTACAACACAATCTATGGGTATATATATATATATATTATTATTATTATTACTATTATTATATACTGTATGTACAACAATCCATGCGTATATTTTTATATACGTATATATAATATTATTATATTATTATATAACAATCCATGGGTATATTATATATTATTATTATATATATATCCAGCTATCTCGGTTACATTACAACACAATCAGTGCAAATATAGCCAGCAACTGTAGAAACACCTCACCATCTCCCTGCCATTAGTGAAGCCATGTGCCCTAACTGTGACCTGTGTGTGCTGTTGTGTGTGGCAGTCGGTAGCTGTGGAGGGCTATGAGACGGGAGAACACGCTCCAGGGATCAAACTGAGAGGCACTGGGGCCTACAGGGCCGCCCATCATCTCATCAAGGTCAGAGGTCATCACCAAGGTTACAGTCTAAAATGCCTTTTGATGTGGCTTTCTTCTCCTGGATTGGAACATAACGCTTATTAAATAATAATACAACTTTATTTATATAGCATTTTATATATACTGTATATACTAAATGAAAGGATGTCTTGAACTAGTCCTGTTTCTTCCCTCCTAGGCACACGCTAAGGTGTGGCACACCTATGACAGTCTGTGGAGAAACAAGCAGAAAGGTAATGAAAATGGATTATTAGGTTCAAACTGCCCACCACAATGCCAGTGCCCAACAACGAGTCTGCAGCCAGAGAAGGACAAGGAGTAGACTTGCACAGACGCTAGAACTTCATCATACTTCTTTGAGTAAACTTGCACAGAGTTAGATCATACTTCTTTGAGTAGACTTGCACAGAGTGAGATCATACTCCTTTGAGTAGACTTGCACATAAGCTACAGCTCCATTATACACCTTGATTTTGGTAATGCCCCACAATCAGATTAGAGAAATATGCAGATGGTGTTGATACAGCGCTCATCATTTTCAAGAGTGTAGCAAGAAAGTACAAACTACTTGAAGAAACCTCGACCTTTATAGAGTAATTCTGAAAAGCCTCCACTGTCAGACATGTTCCAAGGCTCCTGTTTAGCACTCGGCCATACGGATGTGTTTCACTTGCCCTCCCCTGTACACACTGATGCCCCGTGTCCCGTCTGCCAGGTATGGTGGGCATCTCCCTGGCAGGGGACTGGGGCGAGCCCGTGGACATCACCAACCAGAAGGACATCGAGGCGGCAGAGAGATACGTCCAGTTCTACATGGGCTGGTTCGCCACGCCCATCTTCCACGGAGACTACCCACAAGTCATGAAGGACTTCATTGGTAAGGAGGCCACAGCTAAACCACACCTGGCAGTCCATACTTAAAACCTCAAAGGTCACCTGGCAGTACATACTTAAAACCTCAGCGGTCTGGTTGCAGTACATACTTAAACCCTCAGAAATCCCCTGGCAGTACATACTTAAAACCTCAGCGATCCCCTGGCAGTACATTCTTTTAGTGATAGAGCAGTGATAGATCTGTTAAAAAACTCTGAACATCTCTTTGATGAAAGTGCCTGATTATATATCGTAAGTAAATGACCAGTAAGCAGCAGGCCTTCTACGTTTGCATCTTCTCCAGGTCGTAAGAGTGCCCAGCAGGGTCTGGGTACGTCTCGTCTGCCCACCTTCTCTTCCCAGGAGAAGAGCTACATAAGGGGCACCTGCGACTTCATGGGCGTGGGCCACTTCACCACGCGCTACATCACCCACAAGACCCAACCCGCCGGCCGCAGCAGCACCTACTTCACCGACCGCGACGTGGCCGAGCTGGTGGACCCCCGCTGGCCCGACCCCGGCTCCGAGTGGCTCTACGCCGTGCCCTGGGGCTTCCGCAGGCTGCTCAATTTCGTTAAGGTGGGATAATGAGCGTTTGTTAGGGTGGGATAATTAGCATTCGTTAGGGTGCGATAATTAGCATTCCTTAAGGTGGGATAATTAGAAATCGTTAAGGTGGGATAATTACCGTTCGTTAGGGTGGGATAATCAGCATTAGTGAAGACGGGATAATTAGCATTCGTAAAGGTGGGATAATTAGCATTAGCTAAGATGGGATCATTAGTATTAGTTAAGGTGGAATAATTAGCATTCGTTAAAGGTGGGATAATAGGTATTAGTGAAGATGGGATCATTAGTATTAGTTAAGGTGGGATAATGAGCATTGTGTGAGATAATTAGCATTTGTTAAGGTGGGATTATTAGCATTGGGTGGGATAATTAGCATTCATTTAGGTAGGATAATTAGCATTGGGTGAGATAATTAGCATTTGTTAAAGTGGGATTATTAGCATTGGGTGGGATAATTAGCATTCGTTTAGGTGGGATAATTAGCATTGGGTGAGATAATTAGCATTAGTTAAGGTGGGATAATTAGCATTGGGTGGGATAATTAGCATTAGTTAAGGTGGGATAATTAGTATCCAAGAGCAAACATTTATTCATTTTCTTTGTGAAGTTAATATCGGTCCACTGGTTCAGACTCAGTATGACTGACCAACTATGTTGTAACTTTCTTAGTAACGCTGTTCTTTTCCACCACTTTAGACTCAGTATGACTGACCAACTGTGTTGTAAATATCTTAGTAACGCTGTTCTTTTCCACCACTTTAGACTCAGTATGACTGACCAACTGTGTTGTAAATAGCTTAGTAACGCTGTTCTTTTCCACGGCTTTAGACTCAGTATGACTGACCAACTGTGTTGTAAATATCTTAGTAACGCTGTTCTTTTCCACCACTTTAGACTCAGTATGACTGACTAACTGTGTTGTAAATATCTTAGTAACGCTGTTCTTTTCCACCACTTTAGACTCAGTATGGGAACCCAATGATCTACATTACGGAGAACGGCGTGTCGGAGAAGATGGTGTGTACCGAGCTGTGTGACGACTGGAGGATACAGTATATGAAAGATTACACCAACGAGATGCTGAAGGGTCAGTAGCATTCACATCCTGTTCCACTCTCTCACACACACACACACACACACACACACACACACACACACACACACACACACACACACACACACACACACACACACACACACACACACACACACACACGACTGGAGGATACAGTACATGAAGGATTACACCAACGAGATGCTGAAGGGTCAGTAGCATTCACATCCTGTTCCACTCTCTCACACACACACACACACACACACACACACACACACACACACACACACACACACGACTGGAGGATACAGTATATGAAGGATTACACCAACAAGATGCTGAAGGGTCAGTAGCATTCACATCCTGTTCCGGGGGCGCAGATAGCACTGGGGACAGGGGGGGACATGTCCCCCCCAGATTCATAGTGACCCCGATCCGTCCCCACCACTCTCCCTACGTAAGGCGAGAATCATCAGTTAATAACTCTGCACAGCTGATTAGGTGATGTAAGCGTCCCCCCCCCAGTTCAAAAATCCCATCTGCACCACTGCGCTCAACTGAACCATAAACCCAAATGTGGACAGTTCTTTTAGCATTTGAATATTACATATTACTAGAGATACTTTGCCAGTATTGGTCTCTAATACAGCCTATCATTGGTATTGTTTCCATCAACTGGTTCCAAACATCGGCTCAAGTTGAAGACATGTTTGTCACCTGCCCCATAGGTTGCATGGCTGCACCTGCTGCTCTCCTCCGTAGGGTTAAACACCTGTGCTTACCTGTAGCTCTTCTCTGTAGGGTTAAACACCTGTGCTTACCTGTAGCTCTTCTCTGTAGGGTTAAACACCTGTGCTTACCTCTAGCTCTTCTCTGTAGGGTTAAACACCTGTGCTTACCTCTAGCTCTTCTCCGTAGGGTTAAACACCTGTGCTTACCTGTAGCTCTTCTCTGTAGGGTTAAACACCTGTGCTTACCTGTAGCTCTTCTCTGTAGGGTTAAACACCTGTGCTTACCTCTAGCTCTTCTCTGTAGGGTTAAACACCTGTGCTTACCTCTAGCTCTTCTCCGTAGGGTTAAACACCTGTGCTTACCTGTAGCTCTTCTCTGTAGGGTTAAACACCTGTGCTTACCTGTAGCTCTTCTCTGTAGGGTTAAACACCTGTGCTTACCTGTAGCTCTTCTCTGTAAGGTTAAACACCTGTGCTTACCTGTAGCTCTTCTCTGTAGGGTTAAACACCTGTGCTTACCTGTAGCTCTTCTCTGTAGGGTTAAACACCTGTGCTTACCTGTAGCTCTTCTCTGTAGGGTTAAACACCTGTAGCTCTTCTCCGTGGGGTTAAACACCTGTGCTTACCTGTAGCTCTTCTCTGTAGGGTTAAACACCTGTAGCTCTTCTCCGTGGGGTTAAACACCTGTAGCTCTTCTCGAGATCGAGTTACTTTGCAAAGATGGCCAGGGGGAAAAGAGCGGCCTCTCTCACAACGCATAACTAACAGTCATTGCAAATTAGTTTGGATAAAATGTCTTCAAAAGTGTGACAATGACACATAAATATCTGAATGAATGAATGAATATCTGAATGAATGAATATCTGAATGAATGAATGAATGAATGAATGAATGAATGAATATCTGAATGAATGAATATCTGAATGAATGAGAACAGATGAAAGAGAGCACATGAAAACACATGGATGAATACCTCTGTAAAACAACTGTATTATGGTCAGAAGTCAAGATATGTCCAGTGAGCCTATGGTTTCTGTCCTCTCCTCTCCTCTCCTCTTTTTTCCTCTTCACTTCTCTTCTCCTCTCCCACCTCTAGCTATCAAAGATGGGGTGGATGTAAAGGGCTACACGGCCTGGTCTCTGCTGGACAAGTTTGAGTGGGACGAGGGCTACTCTGAGAGGTTTGGCCTGTACTACGTGGACTTCAAGAACAAGAACAAGCCTCGCTATCCCAAAGCCTCGGTGCAGTTCTACAAACGTGTCATCAGCTCCAACGGCTTTCCCAGTCAGAGAGAGGTGAGGCCTCTACAGCCTTGTCCTCACACACAAATCAATTTGGGCCAATCTAATTTCATTCATATTTATAGCGCTATCAACCATAGAGATTGTCTTAAAGGTCACCCCCCCACCCCCACCCCACAACACTAGAACACTGTGTAGCATGATGGAATATAGTTATTTTTCTTATTAATTGTTACAGCTCCACCGGCTATATCTCATTTTCCAGGTAGTTGAGGCTTGTTTCCTGTTAATGAGTGATTGGGGGCGGCCCTATTTAAGGCTAACCTTCCCGAGAGAGAGAGAGAGAGAGAGAGAGAGAGAGAGAGAGAGAGAGAGAGAGAGAGAGAGAGAGAGAGAGAGAGAGAGAGAGAGAGAGAGAGAGCGAGAGAGAGAGAGAGAGAGAGAGAGAGAGAGAGAGAGAGAGAGAGAACTCAGTGGAGGAGTGTGCTTTGTTTCTTTTATTGGTGTTTGCAAGCATTCACAGAACATTACACTCATACCACACGCAATCGTAGCCTCATAGTTATCAGCTTTTTGTTGTGGCCATTTGTGGCATGTCACCAAATGGGGGCTCGTCCAAGGACTTGAACCTGGGACGTCTTGCAGCCAAAGCAGGAATTATACCCGTTTGCTACATACCACAAACGGCCGCAACAAAAAGGAGACGACCAGCTTCGATTTAGACCCAAGTGTGGGTCGTGAGTGCGTGTTGTGCGAGTGTAATGTTCAGTGAATGGGTGTTGTGAGTGTGTGTGTTGTGTGAGTGGAAAGTTCAGTGAATGCGTGTTTTGTGTGTGTGTGTGTGTGTGTGTGTTTTGAGTGAGTGTGATGTTCGGTGTACAGATGTGGTTTCTGCACCACAGACACCGAGACCACAGACATAAACAGGAAACGGGAAACAACCATGTGAATTGATATCTCATTAATAAAGATGTTTATTTCATACATATTAAAAAAGATTCGACATTTGGTCCACTGCATAAATATGATGATCCGTTCTTGTGAAGGAAACGGCTGAACATGGCACATCTGCATAAGAAAAAAAACATTTATCATTAGCAAATGATTAAGATTGCATAATACATTATTACCTCAGGCATGCTTAATGGCAGATTACATAACATGGACACTTGCACCAGGCATTTAGAAGTGCTGACAAGGTGCCGATATTTTGTCAGTCGCTTTTGATAAAAGTGTCTTCTAAACAAATACAAGTAAATGTAAAGAAAATTAGCTATAAGGCTGAGAAATAGCTAAAGCTAGAAGCCTTACATACAATACATCTCTTGCACTTGTGGTAATGAAGTTTTTGCATCGTTCCTGTCAAATAAACAAGCGAATAAAAGTAAAGATTAAAAACTGTTGTGCCCCCCCCCCCCCCTCACCAGGTGGAGAGCTGGAAGAGGAAAGCCACAGAGACCTGCTCTTCTAGCAACCAACTTCTAGCTGCAGGTCAGTGGCACACACACACACACACACACACACTCAGACTCTCTCAGACACACACACACACACACACAGTCACACTCACACATACACACACATACACACACTCAGACTCACACACAAACACACACCACACTCACACTCACGCAAACATATACACACCACACTCACTCACACATATACACTCACACACACATATACTCTCACACAATCACACACACAAACACACACACACACACACACACACACACTCACTAAGAGGAGTTACTAGCCGGGGCAAACAAAAAAAGATTCTCCCTCCAATGTCACCTACCTGAAAGGTGATGTGGTAATGGGCGAAATGATGCACCGTACACGGATGAGATTTTAATTTTTAAGTCACAATATTATTACTATTATCTGCATGCAGTATGAATCAATTGCGAAGTATAAAACCCTCCTTCTTTGAAAAATCAGAGCTTTAAGGCACCTAGTGCAACTTTCAAGGCTTAAAAATAAACATTCAATTTCTAGTCTTTTTTACACGTAGTAAGTTTCAATAACTCCATACCATTACATATCGACATTCAAGGAGCAAAGATGAGACGTCGTTGTGTGGTGAGAACTGATAGAAAATCGTACACAACAACAATCGCCGCCATTTTCCCCCCAAATCTTTATTTATTGGTGCCACCAATAAATAAAGCAGGATTCCAGTCAATGGAAAAATGGCCTCAGCCCCACCGGCGATTGTTGTTGTGTACGATTTTCTATCAGTTCTCACCACACAACGACGTCTCATCTTTGCTCCTTGAATGTCGATATGAAATGGTATGGTATGGAGTTTTTGAAACTTACTACGTGTAAAAAAAGACTAGAAATTGAATGTTTATTTTTCGAGTCTCAAGCCTATAAAGTTGCACTGGGTGCATTTAATGTAGATCTGAGAAGATCTAAATGCTAGTTAGCTAACGCTACGTCACTGGTATTCATCTGTTGTCAGCATTCAATAATACATTTAAAGGGGAACTCACTTATGGGGGACTTTATACAGTACCAGTCAAAAGTTTGGACACACCTTCAATTTTTTTGGAGAATTGCTTTCTTTACTTTTCTTATTTTCTACATTGTAGATTAATACTGAAGACATTTCATCTACGAAAGAACACATATGGAATGATGTACTAAACAAAAAAAAGTGTTATCTACCATGTAGAAAATGATACAAGTAAAGAAAAAACTTCTTCAACTTCTGTGTGTCCAAACTTTTGACTGGGACTGTACGTCCAGCAGTGTTTTTCAGTGCTGTTCCAAACATCCCAGGCTAACACATGTTTAACGCGCACCTCGACCCTAGATGAAGCGATTCTGTACATAAACTTTGATTGGCTGATTAAGATTCAGTTAATACACAAGTAATACACATGTGCTCAGCTGAATCGGGTCGAGAGAGGCTTAAGTATGTGAGCGGCTGTGGGTTTCTTGGAGCGAGGCTGAAAACGGAATCCAGTATGATGTTCACTGATTCTGATTCAGATTCAGAATCAGAAAGGTTTTTACTGCCAAGTAGGTTTTCACATACCAGGATTTTTTTTGTGGGACGTTGGTGCAAACAATAAACAATAAACAATAAACAATACACATATTAAGTCATTAAGTTATTATTCTGGGCAGAGAGAGAGAAGAGGTACAGCAAGATGGCTGGCAGATAAAAAAAAGAACAGGCTTTCAGAAAGACCTCTAACGGGATTTTTCTTTGTTTGCCCCTCCAGCTAGAAGAGACTCCAAGGAAAATAAGGAATATGCAGAGATGCCAAAGGTTTGGCCAGTGCATGATGAAGTTTAGACTCTAGGGGTACATTTATGAAGCGCGTTCCTCCCTGGCTTTGGCTTCCGCTGCTAACAGTCTCGCTGTGTGGTCTGGAGTGACTCAGTCATTTTGGGGATGGGGGGGGGGGGGGGGGGGGGATTTAGGGGGCTGCAGGGGAAGAATGTGATGATTTGGAATGGGGGTTACACTGGCTTAATATGGGACCAGACCAGGTCTCACCATGCTGCCAGGCAGACAGAACCCCCATCTAACCCCATCCTTACTGAGTTGCCAGATCACCGCTAATGATATTTGTGTGTGTGTGTCTGTGTGTGTCTGTGTGTGTCTGTGTGTGTCTGTGTGTGTCTGTGTGTGTCTGTGTGTGTCTGTGTGTGTGTCATCTGTGAGCATTTTAAGACGCTGCTTTGCTGTGGCTTGGTGATGTTGACCTCCAGCGACTCATCGTAACACTAAACTCTTTGAGGGCTTTTTTTGTTGTTGTTGTTGCCATTTTAAATTCTAGGCTGCTTCAGCAAACAGACGCTTCTGCCAATTCACCCAAAGCCTAATTTCGCTGAATCCGCAGCCTCACCGTACTACACAATCCCACAGTTCACAAGCAGCCTTACCGTGCTACACAATCCCACAGGTTAAGAACAGCCTTACCGTGCTACACAATCCCACAGGTTAAGAACAGCCTTACCGAACTACACAATCCCACAGGTTAAGAACAGCCTTACCGTGCTACACAATCCCACAGGTTAAGAACAGCCTTACCGAACTACACAATCCCACAGTTCACAAGCAGCCTTACCGTGCTACACAATCCCACAGAAGGTTACGAGAAGCTTTACCGAACTACACAATACCACAGGTTAAGAACAGCCTTACCGAACTACACAATACCACAGGTTAAGAACAGCCTTACCGAACTACACAATACCACAGGTTAAGAACAGCCTTACCGAACTACACAATACCACAGAAGGTTACGAGAAGCTTTACCGAACTACACAATACCACAGGTTAAGAACAGCCTTACCGAACTACACAATACCACAGGTTAAGAACAGCCTTACCGAACTACACAATCCCACAGGTTAAGAACAGCCTTACCGAACTACACAATACCACAGAAAGTTACGAGCATGTCAAGCACCCTGTGGCTTTGCTAAAAACCACAACTCGGAAACTCATTTACTCTTTGAAACCAGAATCTGAAACGCAGACGCATCTACACGATGTACAGATTCAATCAAGACCAAACAGAGTATGTAATGTAAATGTTATAACTCATGTTCAAATTGTCCTCAGGCCATTTAAAAAAAAAAAAAAAAAAACATTAGAAAGAAGTTCACTACAGCAGCACACCCTCTGATTCCTCCTACATTTAAGCTGCTACTGTCACAGAAGGCTTCGCAGCTTGAAGCCAGACCACCCCCCCCCCCCCCCCCCCCCACACACACACACACACATACACCCTTCTCCTAAAAACACTCGCACACATACACACACACACACACACACACACACACACAAACAAACCCTTCTCCTAAAAGCAAAACCACCCACACACACACGTACGCACACACACACACACGACACCACCCCGTCTCCACACCTCCAAGCCCTGGCAGCTGAAAGCAAGCATAAGCTCGCAGTCACTTCCTGTTTTGCCAAGGGAGTGGCAGGGCAGTCCTCAAAGGGTTAATGTGTCGTGCTTCACACACTGCCCCCCCCACCCCCCCTCTAAGACCCTGTCTGTCATTCTCTTCATCAGAGGCACAGCGGAGCACGGCTGCCAATATACTAAGACTTATTCATGGTAAGCCACACACCAGCCTGCAAACCTTTCCCCCTCAAACATCCATCAGTGCACACACACACACACACACACACACACACACACACACACTCACACACACACTCACACACACACTCACACACACACAGGTAACCAGTGATTAACCCTTTGAGAGCTTATGCATTGTGCCGTTTTTTTTGTCTGCTTCAAACAAACACAGAACAAGAAAGTAAGATTTCCTTAGAGCACTAGGATACTCCACTAACCTGTGTGTGTGTGTGTGTGTGTGCACTTGTGTGTGTGTGTTTCAGATCCCCTGACCAGTCACATGGAGATGGTAACGGAGATTGTCGTCCCCACTGTGTGCACACTCAGCATCCTGCTCAGCGCAGTCTTCCTCATGTTCCTGCTGCGCAGACGAAACTGAGTGCACACACACACACACACACACACACACACACACACACACTTCATGATGTAAGGTGTCTTAGATTGACACTGATTTCATCAGCACACACACACAACCATTACTACATCCTTTAAGATGTAAGATGTCTTAGATTGACACTGATTTCATCAGCTACACACTCATGCACACACACACACACACACACACACACACACACACACACACACACACACACACACACACACACACACACACACACACACACACACACACACACAGCCTTCCATGAGATTTAAACTGGCTTCAGCCAGTGCAATTCATAATTTGACTGACAACAGAGAACCGAAATGCTGTTTTTTTTTTTTACTAAGTTACAGGATGTGAATGCCATGGCGATGGTTGCTAAGTACCCCACACAAAGTGTTAACTAATACACAACACACAGCTTGGCTTGACCACTTCCTCTGCAGACAGTGGGGAGGACACTTGTGATTACAACGGGTTGGATTTTGAATAAATATTTTGAACAGACTACCAGTTTGCATACTTTTGAGGACAAAAAGGTAACATTTATCCATGACATAAGACATTTTCTAGAAATAATAAGACAGAATGAGTCCAAAAGAACAAATCAAATCTAGGTGTACCTGGGTAACAGTTTGAGGATTAGTGCACACACCTGTGAGGACTTATCCACACACACACACACACACACACACACACACACACACACACACACACACACACACACACACCTGTGAGGACTTCAGATGAAGTTGATCAGGCTGTGGGTCACCAGGGTGCTGAAGAAGGCCGTCTCCTCCTTGTCCTCGTTTGCCGTCGTCTTATTCAAATCTACATCACAGGGGGAAAGCTCTCTTAGAATGTGTTTAGTATTTGATATAGGAGTATTTAGATTAGTATTGAGTATTTAGTTGAATATTAAGTATTTAGTATGCTATTATTTAGTTTAGTACTGAGTATTCAGTATGCTAGTATTTAGTTTAGTGTTGGTGTATTTAGTTTAGTATGTAGTATGCTAGTTTTTAGTTTAGCGTTGAGTATTTAGTGTGGTAGTATTTAGTTTAGTATTGAGTATCTAGTATTGAGTATGCTAGTATTCAGTTAAGTAGTGAGTATTTAGTATGCTAGTATTTCGTTTAGTAGAGTATTCAGTATGCTCGTATTTAGTTTAGTAGTGAGTTTTCAGTATGCTAGTATTTATAATAATAATAATGGATTTTATTTTTATAGCACACTTTCACATCCAAAGAGGTCTCCAGGTGCTCAACAACATCACAACAACAATAGTTTAGTAGTGAGTATTAAGTATGCTAGTATTTAGTTTTTGTTGAGTATTTAGTGTTTAGTTTAGTATGCTAGTATTTAGTTTAGTATTGAGTGTTTAGTTTAGTATTGAGTATTTAGTATCTAGTAATGAGCATGCTAGTGTTTAGTTTAGTATTGAGTATTTAGTATCTAGTAATGAGCATGCTAGTGTTTAGTTTAGTAGTGAGTATTTAGTATGCTAGTAATGAGTATACTAGTATTTAGTTTAGTAGTGAGTATTTAGTTTAGTATGCTAGTAATGAGTATGCTAGTATTTAGTTTAGTAGTGAGTATTTAGTTTAGTAGTGAGTATTTAGTTTAGTATGCTAGTATTTAGTTTAGTAGTGAGTATTGAGTTTAGTAGTGAGTATTTAGTTTAGTATGCTAGTATTTAGTTTAGTAGTGAGTATTTAGTTTAGTATGCTAGTATTTAGTTTAGTAGTGAGTATTTAGTTTAGTAGTGAGTATTTAGTTTAGTACTGAGTATTTAGTATTTAGTAGTTTAGCAGTAAGTATAGCAGAGGTGATAACCCAGTGCAAGTGTGCAGAGGAAGGATGGAAACCTAGTTTCACCTGAGGAGAAGGTCACATGATCCACCAGGGGCTGATCGCTCAGGTGAAAGGACGTTCGGACCTCTCGAGAGCCTTGACCACTGATCACCTCTGCTCCCCACGACATGGGCTCCTCCCTATGACACACACACACACACACACACACACACACACACACACACACACACACACACACACACACACACACACACACACACACACACACACACACACACACACACACACACACACACACACACACAAATCATTACAAATCAGCACACCAAGAGACAGAGACACGCAAGCAAAAGGAGAAGTTAAGGTCAGGTATTTAGGAGACATTTTTTGTTATCCAAAGCGACTTACAGACAACCTGCAGCTATTGGAAAACAAACGCAGGTCAACTGTGGGCAGAAGCAATGACGCTAGCCACTACACCACCATGCCCACATCAGGTGTGGTCAAAATTACTTACAGACAACTGGAGTGGTACTGCAGATTTATTAACGATATCGGGAGCAATGTTACAACCATTACAATCAGTAACAAAACTCAAAACTCCTCTGTGCATAGTCACATCTTATAGTTCTCCAGACTCCTCCTTTGGCATCTTACAATGTAGCCACCTGGCCTTCACTTATAGATAAGAATATTTACACAGGATCCCCTTACCCCAAGCCTTGAGTTACTCTCTTAGCTGATCAAACATTTCACAACAGGTGAGACAGAACACCTGGCCAACTCAGTTATCCATTTAATTCAAGTTATCCTATGGAATACTCTACTAACCTAATGAATTAAATGATACACATATAAATTTCATCCGACACAGGCACATAAACACATACACTCAAACAAGAACAAGTCAACATGCTCAATCATGCGTGTGTGTGTGTGTGAATGTGTTTATCAGGCACACACACACGCACTCAAACAAACACACACACACACACACACACACACACACACACACACACACACACACACAAGAACAGAAGAACAAGTCAACATGCTCAATCATGCGTGTGTCTTTGTGTCTGTGTGTCGGTGTGTGCATATCTTTACACTTATACAAACTTCCTCACTTACATGCTCATGAACGCAAACACTCAATCACTAACAAGAACTGTTGAACATTGTTGAGCTATGAACATCATAAAGATGTATGAACAGTTTCCAGTGATGTTGCGTCTAGCTGAAACACTCTGGTGTCAATGGTGATAATGAACTTGATGGTGTGTCTAGCTGACTCTATGAATGACGATTATGAACTTGATGGTGTGTCTAGCTGACTCTATGAATGGCGATTATGAACTTGATGGTGTGTCTAACTGTCTCTATGAATGACGATTATGAACTTGATGGTGAGTCTAGCTGACTATGAATGGCAATTATGAACTTGATGGTGTGTCCAGCTGACTCTATGAATGACGATTATGAACTTGATGGTGTGTCTAGCTGACTCTATGAATGACGATTATGAACTTGATGGTGTGTCTAGCTTACTCTATGAATGGCGATTATGAACTTGATGGTGTGTCTAGCTGACTCTATGAATGGCGATTATGAACTTGATGGTGTGTCTAGCTGACTCTATGAATGACGATTATGAACTTGATGGTGAGTAGCTGTGGCGATTATGAACTTGATGGTGAGTCTTACTTCTGGTAGAAGTTGCTGATCACGACTGGTCTGATTTGCATCTGAAATACGTGCTCCTCGTCGTAAGGGCTTGTTATATAGTACTCCAGGCAGGACCTAAAACAGAATCACAGTCAAGCATAATCAATTCCCTTCAAAACATATCATTAGACCAGCTAAGAGTTAAATGGGCTGAAGAACTTGGGATGGAAATATCTGATGAAGCCTGGAACTGTGCTCAGAATAGAGTAAATGGAACGTCTTCCTGTGCCCGTCTCAGTCTGATACAGTTCAAAATCTTTCACAGAATCTACTACACAAAATCCAAGCTATCCAAAATGTACCCTGACATTGATGATGATAACCTTAACCCTAACCTAAAACAGAATCACAGTCACACTACATTAAAATAGAGGGGAAAATAATAATAAATAAAAATAATTATAGAACTATAATAATACAAATAATAATAATAGAACTATCCAGAAAATGACAATATACAAATATAAAATACTAATATAATCAGAAATAACTTTAAAACTCAAAATGAGAGAGATGAACACACTGGTACTGCGGATGGTCAACTCACTGTATGAATGGAAACAGGCACTCGTAGGGCAGACTGAGGAAGGTGCTGCAGATCACCAGGATCTCCAGCAGGTGGTGTAGTTTCTTCACTCTGGTCACCTGTTCTTGCAGGTCCACGTCTGTACTCATGTAGTAACTCTGAGGAGGAGGGGAGGGGACAGGAGGAGAGGAGAGGAGGGGAGGGGAGAGGAGAGAGTAAAGATGAGTAGCAGCTTAAGCTCATGATGTCATTGACTGTAATGTTTTTGTAATGAAATACACAGAAAGAGAACATGTGCTAAATCTCCTCACCAGGTTATTGAGAGTGGTCAACTCCCTCCCTGAAATCACATGGGCAATAGGATTAATGACACACACAGCCAATGCTTTTTGTCCAAGGCCCATTTAGTGTCTTCATTAGAGGCTTGCTGATAGGTTCATGTTGGCATACAATAGAACACTACCATAACACCCCCCCCCCCCTCCTGTTCTTAATTGTGAGTCACTTGGGATATAAGCATCTCCCAAGGGAATGAATGTAAACTGTTCTCTCTGATCCTTCACACCACAGCACGACCCACGAGGTAAGCGTCAGTGGTGAAGTGAGAGGTGGTGCTGACTGACTCACCGATGAGGTAGTTGATGTAATCTAGGGTGCTGACTGACTCACCGATGAGGTAGTTGATGTAATCTAGGGTGCTGACTGACTCACCGATGAGGTAGTTGATGTAATCTAGGGTGCTGACTGACTCACCGATGAGGTAGTTGATGTAATCTAGGGTGCTGACTGACTCACCGATGAGGTAGTTGATGTAATCTAGGGTGCTGCTGACTGACTCACCGATGAGGTAGTTGATGTAATCTAGGGTGCTGACTGACTCACCGATGAGGTAGTTGATGTAATGTAGAGTGCTGACTGACTCACCGATGAGGTAGTTGATGTAATCTAGGGTGCTGACTGACTCACCGATGAGGTAGTTGATGTAATCCAGGGTGCTGACTGACTCACCGATGAGGTAGTTGATGTAATCTAGGGTGCTGCTGACTGACTCACCGATGAGGTAGTTGATGTAATCTAGGGTGCTGACTGACTCACCGATGAGGTAGTTGATGTAATCTAGGGTGCTGACTGACTCACCGATGAGGTAGTTGATAGGGTGCTGATTGACTCACCGATGAGGTAGTTGATAGGGTGCTGATTGACTCACCGATGAGGTAGTTGATTGGGTGCTGACTCACCGATGAGGTAGTTGATGTAATGTAGAGTGCTGACTGACTCACCGATGAGGTAGTTGATGTAATCTAGGGTGCTGACTGACTCACCGATGAGGTAGTTGATGTAATCCTTCCTCATCTTGTCCAGGCCCATCTCCAGCAGCATGTGCACGGGGGTGAGACCGCTCAGACACACGGCCTCCATCTTCTGCTTGTAGGACTGCAGGATGACCCGGCCCAGGGAGTTACTGCTGTTCCTGTGCACCTGTGGGGGGGGGGGGGGGGGGGGGGGAATAATGCCCAGGGAGTTACTGCTGTTCCTGTGCACCTGTGTGGGGGGGGGGGGGGGGGGGGGGGGGGGGGGGGGAGTAATGCTTAGACCGTTTCACTAATGTGATGTCGAGACAGACACACACACGATCACATTTAAATAATTATACATTAGCACACCGACTGACATAGCCATATATCCTATATGCGCACGCACGCACGCACGCTAAGAATTTGGTGAATCTGTGCTACAATAGCCATCCTCCCCTGTGTATATAGAGTGACCTGCTTTCCAATACCCATTGATCTGACCATGTCTGACAGCAGAGATGACCATCTTCAGACAGTCTATTATATCCTGGTATGAGGATACACCTGAAAATGATAACTGCCAGTACGGTTTCCTGTCCTAAGAATTTCAGTGCCCAGTCTGACTCTGTTGTTCTGTGCATCTGACAATAAAAGACTTGACTTGAATATTTCCAACAGTCAAGTTTCAAACATTTCAATAGTTGCATGTGTTGCCTCCCATTTCCTTGAGTCACATCATAAGATATGGAAAGCAGACGGACTGGGAAACCATCGGGATAAAATTTCACAATTCATTGATTACATTTACATTTACATTTAGCACAGGCTTTTATCCAAAGCGACTTACAAGTGTGTACATACATTTTACATCTACACTGATGGCACGTCGGGAGCAATTAGGGGTTCAATGTCTTGCTCAAGGACGCTTCGACAGTGGAAATCGAACTAGTAACCTTCTGATTACTTAACGACTTCTCTACCTCCTGAACCACTGTCGCAAAGAACGCAAATATATAAACTCACCCATGGTTTGATCTGACCATGTCTGACAGCAGAGATGACCATCTTCAGACAGCCTATTATATCCTGGTATGAGGATACACCTGAAAATGAGAGCTGCCATTACTGATACGTCAACTCTGTGCTCAAACAGGAACACCAAAGATCAGAAAAGGTAAAAAACGACAACTAACACCACACAAAGGGTAACATGTGCGTTATTATGGTAATATCCACTCTGAATCAATATACACTTGACAGACAGATGGATCTGATATTATTGTGAACAGCAGTACGATCGACACAAAACAAAAACAAAAACAATACAGACTGCTTCTCATCTTGACCCAGAGCTGGTCGGTGAAGTCCAGATCCCCTCGGTCCAGGCCTACAGAGCTGTAGATGTTGATCCCCTTGTCTGCCGCTGGGGCGTCTGGCTTCTCTTCTCTCTGTGTCTGCGGGGGAGAATGAGAACACAGCCTGAACTCAGTGGCCTGCCTTACAAGGGTGTATCTGGGAGTCAGCCTTGCATCGTCACGGTTACCTCAGCCCCCTTCCCAGCCTGTCCCTGGCCCGTCTTCCCAATGCTCTCCAGCTCTGCATTCAGAAGGAAAAAAGCACCAGATTAGATTACAGTATACACTTTATACACACCAGATTACCGTACATACTGTATACACACTCAGATTACAGGACATACTTTATACACACTCAGATTACAGGACATACTTTATACACACTCAGATTACAGTACATACTTTATACACACTCAGATTACAGGACATACTTTATACACACCAGATTACAGTACATACTGTATACACACTCAGATTACAGGACATACTTTATACACACTCAGATTACAGGACATACTTTATACACACCAGATTACAGTACATACTGTATACACACTCAGATTACAGTACATACTGTATACAAATTCAGATTATAGTACACACTGTATACACACTCAAAGAGAAAGACAAAGCAGTTAGTAAGTCAAGTAGTCAAGGAGACTTCCAGATTTGAGGACCACATAAATATATAAATTAAGTTAATCCATTAATCCAGATTTAAGGACCAAATAAATATATAAATTAAATAAGTAAATAAATCTTTGGGGCTTAAATGTACCTTACTTCCTCCTTGTCTTTTGTGTTGAAGATAAGGACTGTATTTAAATTCTTAAAAAATATAATCGGTACACATGTAGCATTATCAAGGGAGTGGGAGTACCTTCCACGAGAGCTTTCGTCAGGTCTACAGCTGACCTGGGGTCTGTGGGGTCCGGCCACTCCGCTTCACCTGTCCGAAGGCCCTGGGCTAGAGTCTGACAGGTGACAGGTGAACAAGAGAGAGCAGTCAGCACAGGTAACCCAGGTAAGGGACGCCAAATGAAAGGGTAACGTGTGTTGAGGTTTGGGTTGCGACAGGAGGGACTTGTAGGCGAGAATTATATTAACTTCACATTTATTATTTATTATTTATATGTTTTTTCTAACATTGTTCATTTAGTAGATGCCTTTATCGAAAGTGCCTGACAGTACAGTACTGCAGATGTATATTTTTCATCTGTTTGTGTGGTCCCTAGGCGTCCATCTTGGTTTAGTGATCTAAACTAAACTTTAGTTAGAACCTTGCCTTACTGGCTGAACAATAAGAGCCCACTCCTAAACACTCAGAACTCCAACCATCCTCAAACACTTGCCTGGGTTACTCCTGTTTTACAGTCAGTCCCTCATTCTTAAAAGGTTCAGGGCTAACTGGGCCGTCTGAGACTACAAGCAGGTATCTCAGATCATACAGTACTGGTGCAAACTCAATGTGACTTAACACAGCTGACAATGAGTCTTGAATAGCTAGTTTTGTATCTGAAGAACTACTAAGAACAGGAAATACATTTAACAACCCTAGACCTTAAATCGAGGGTAAATAAAATCTGTCTGAAATACATACCTCCAAAAACTCCAGTTCTTTGTAGGTTTCATACAAGGGGCTCTTCATATCTCCGATCGCCAACTTGATATCCTGGAAATAAAAACATTATACATATTCTTACAAAACTACCAGAAAGGAACCCAGAAACATATTACTTCATGTATGACCCCCTGGAGGGGTTCAGTAACCCTAAGGCTGACCAGTAGTCTGCTCACCAGAACAGCCTCAGAAGACTGTGGCGGCATCTGGAAGATCTTCTCCACGTTGCTCCACTTGAAGACGGCAGTGATGCTGCACTGCGACTCGATGACTGTGTTCTCCACCACCAGTGAGCCAAACAGGTTGTACCGAGCGTAGCCCTTGGTCTCCACCTGAAGACACAACACACACACACGCACGCACGCGCACACGCACACGCACACGCACACGCACACACACCCACACAGCCCTTCGTCTCTACCTGAACACACAGCACACACGTAGCACTTGGTCTTACACACATTCCATGTATTTATATTTGTTTGACATGAATCCGTCTCATTTTAATTTAATGTTACTTCATTTGAAATAGATCATGGAATCTTTACAGTAATCAAGGCCTGTGATTGGTTAAAACGCTCAGTGTATTATAAATGATAATATTATGCTTGGTTTGAATAAAACGCTCAATGTATTATAAATGATAATATTATGCTCGCTCAACTAAAATCTATGAAACCCACAATGCAATCATGTGACAATATGTAAGGCAATTCTATTCCATTCCAAGTCCTACCTCACAGGAATCAGACTGATCCGTGTCAAACAGCGAAGCAGTGAGACATACTCTACAAAGAAGAAGGGGGAGAAGGGCTGATGTCTTACCGCAGAGGCATGGTGTCTCTTCTGGTGGAGCTCCATCAGTGCGTCCAAACTGATAAATGAAGACTTATCTTCTGTAGCTTCTGCAGAACACATGACAAGTGCAGAGTCAGAGCCATACAGATAGTATAGGCTTGGTTGGTCAGAGAAGCTAATTATCTTATAAGCAGTAAGCAGTAGAACTTGTATATTGGGATTGTATTTTATTTTATTTCATTTTTGATTTATTGTCAATGTTATGTTTGATAGGTATACGTTAATGCCTTTTTTTTTAGGTTGTATAGCCTTTTTTCACTCTGGCAGGGGGACTGCCAATTGAAACTAACCTTTTCGCTTTAATTGGGTGCATTTCAATTTTAATGTTCATGAATGTACACTGTCCCTCTTGATCAAATAAACAAATTGATTGATTGATTGATTGATTGATTATACGTCTGAGGTTTCCACCATGTGGTAATGCTCTGAGTTACCACGGTGATGTTTACCTTCAGTTGTAGGTTAAAGTTACAATATGAAGTCGAAGCTGTACAGATGAAATGGGAGTGGTTGGTCAGAGAAGCTCATTACCTTTACTGCAAATGGTGTACAATTTGATGCCACTGACTTTGTTGCCAGCGGAGACGGTTTCTGCACCAAGCCACGTCGTGCCCAGGGCATCACTCATGTCACAGCGTGCCCAGAGTGGCAGGAGAGGAGGGCACAGGACTGTGGGCATGTTCGGGTTCTGGCTCAGCGTGTACCATGACAACAGCTGCCTGCAAACCAATGGGCACACAAACTTGATGATGACAAGCAGAACACGCTCTTGAAAGACTGGTTTAGAATCGACAATAAGAATCATGTTTAATTGCCACTAAGTTAACACCTACAAGGAATTTGACTCCGGGTTAAGTGGCTCAGAATACTTACACAAAAAATACAACACAACAGCATAACGGTCTAAGAAATATACAGGGAGGAATGGCTATATACAGGTGAAACCATCAAGATCTCATCATCCTTGTTATGTTTCTACATTGAACACAAGCAACACATTCATTGCATACAGCCCATGACAGAATAGATTTAAATATATTGGCATGTAGCAAATGTCTCAATCAGAGATAAAATTCACACATTTGACCTCATGCCACAATACAACTACAAAAGGCAGTGGAGAAATGATGTAATTAATGAAGACTTTTAGGTCATTCAAAACAACAGCTCTACAGTCCACTAGCAATATGTCACCTTGCCGTCGTCAGTGTCAGCGGCTGAGGAGCAGAGACACCCTGCTGCTCACCGACTCCCTCGTCATTGAGTGTGTCCTCAGCGGGCAGCGAGTCGTCTTCGTCTTCTGCCCTTTCCTCCGCTTTTTCTAGATACAGCTGGGAACAAAGATGGGGTTGGAGACGGGCCTCATACACTCAACAAACACACAATAAAGTCGAGAGCTTGATAAACTACTTACTTTTTTCCCAACGACGAGGACGGGGAGATTTCCACAGATTAACTTGTGCAGTGGCACTTTCTGTTTTACCAAGGAGATCTGGATGTTGTCCTAGATCAACAGATGACAGATGGTGACAGTTTATATGCAACGCAAAATATACCTGTAAAGCCGGCTGTAAAGAGTGTTTGTTTCTCACCTCGTATATCACTTCATCCGCGGCGTTTTCTTGACATAACCTTCTTGGAAATAACAACAACAACAACATTCATTTCACGTCTGACAAAACTTCTAAATGTTAGCTGATTGATGATAGCGTAACGTTAGCAAACATCCACCAGCCTGCCAATATTGCTATCTGATTTGAACAGATTAACAGATAACTTGAGTTCTGCATCGGTTTCCTCTGAATTCTTTGTAAACAAATCTATATTTAATTCTATGAAATAATGATTTAGCTACGTGGCTTCGAGCAGATCTAACTTTGCTAACTTCCGATGGATAGAATACAGATGAAGTTACTCACTTCAAGGAGTCGACAAAACGGTTGGCGTCGGAAATTATTTTAGAACCCATCCCCCCCCGAATATTTAGAAATATCTATATAGAAACTAATATCTCTGTCTGACTTTCGGATTAATCTAGCTAAATTATTACGTTCCAAACAATATACTGCTTTTCATTTTTTTTGTTTTTCACAAGTCCCGCCACTGCAACGTCATAGGGGTCATAAGTCGTCAAACCACGCCTTTAAAAACGTTATATTGTGATAATTCCAGACATTTGGGATTGTATGGGTTTTTGTGTGTTTTCAGTGATATAATTTGTTGTAAATGTGATAAATATAAATATGATAAAATTGCAATAATTTGTTTTCAATCAGGTTGGGGATCCGGATGTTCAGCAAGTAGTCCGGTCAATACGTGGTTATCCTCCGCCAAAATACATAAAATAGTCCATAACATGTAGTGGATATTATTTATATTTTTCGCTAGTACATAATTAATTTAATACAACAAATATGGAATTAATTGTAATTGCATATTATTTGGAGTGTTTCTCTAGTGCTAATATTGCATAACATTTATATCTAAGTGTTATCGGAAGTCGCTACATCTCGGATGCATATATCCTGAGAGGTGCTGCAAACAAGACTTCCTTTTCTTCCGTGGCCGCCATTGAGTAAGGAGCGTGGTTCCAGGCGTGCCGTGAAAACTACAATAAAATGGTATGATTTGTAATTTGATTTTGACGATATATCTTCTCCGATGTTGCAGTAATTGTTTTATTTCACAGTATTTTCGAGTCAGTTGTCCGTAGAAGAATATTTAATGCTTACAAATTTGAGAAGTTGAGACTGGTACGATTTGGAAGCCATTTTGAGCCATGGTGGAAGCTAGCAGCTACACGTGTTGTTACTAGCCCCTGATTTGTGAAATACATTGCTAGTTGTTAAGTAATCGTAACGTTACTGTGCATTGACCAAAACGTTATCTTGATGTTACCGAAGGGTTTAATCACTGTTTAGCATATCAAAAGTCTTCACCTGTTGGCTTGGTTAACTCGTAACATTAATGTTAGCTGTGAAGGATAGTAGGCCTCTCCGTTCCGAACCACAAAATTAGAATTTCAGTCATGTCTTTAATGCCTTACTCCGTTGAAGTAAAGTGAGTTTGAATGGTAATTCACGTCAAATGTATTTATGCTAGTTTACCTGAACAACAAGGTATCACTTGCGATGATGGTGTAATTTGCGTCTGACACTGTGCTCAGCGACGGTTGCCGCCGTCATTATGCTGTCGCAGATGTTTGTTGAAACTTAAATCTGAGCAAGTGTAAGAGATGCGTAACCTTCTTAAAGCACATATCTGCCCCATTTTGAAGTTGTTGCTTCTCCTTTCAGGCTTGTGCCAGACCGTTAATTTCGGTCTTCTCCGAGAAAGGAGAGACCTCTGGCAAAAATGTGGTTCTGCCAGCCGTATTCAGAGCCCCCATCCGCCCCGACGTGGTGAACTTCGTGCACACCAACATGCGCAAGAACGGACGTCAGCCATACGCCGTCAGCGAGTTGGCCGGTAAGTGTTATGATTCTGTAACAGCTTCAACTAAAGCTCCAGTGATGATACTCCACTTCTGGTCCGTGTTTTTGATGTCCTGATAACAATGGAAGTACTGATGAGCTCAGCCCATTCACCATAAAGATGTCCCAACTGCTACCTCTCCACGGATGGTTGTGGTGTTGTTCAAATGGCTTGTGGGCTAACATGACTCTTTATTTTCTGTGTTTCAGGTCACCAGACCAGTGCCGAGTCCTGGGGCACAGGCAGAGCTGTGGCCCGTATCCCCCGTGTGCGTGGAGGTGGTACACACCGCTCCGGCCAGGGTGCCTTCGGAAATGTATCCTTGTCTACTTGAGCATTGCTAACCTTAAAGGCAAAGATGGTGTAATTTGCGTCCTATTCTGTGTGTGACGACAGTTGCCTGCCATCACATGTCACCACAGAAGCCTAGAGCTCTACTCTGAGCAGGTCCATAGTAAAACGTGTCCTGCCCCTGGTTTTAAGACCAGTTCAGGTGAGCCCGAATAAAGGCCTGACAAGTACACATCAGAAGTGATGCTGTCTTTTCAAAGAGCAACTTAATTATCTCCCATTACTACTCCATTTCTTAAGGCTGAAAACTAGTGGGTCTTGTTGGGCCTAACTGTGTTTGAAGATCACAAAGCTGTGCAGTGATGTCTGGAGTTGCTTCATATTAGGTGTTTGGCGATGATGATATTCCACTTCTGGTCCGTGTTTCTGAACACACTGATTATATTTGGAAGTCCTGAGCTCTTTCATACCTCACTATTGGAGGTCAATAAGTATGTTAAGTTTGTACCCCGTTTTGCAACCTCTTAACCTGCTCTGTGTCATTCTGTTGAGGTCTCTGCAACAAGGAGATCCCTGACTTATTAATAAGTGTGTTTATTGACCTTGTGTAAACTAGTGTATATTTTATACAGTAAAAGCTAATGTGACCAAGATGAATGTTGGCGGTTCTTCCATGTTTCCGGTGCGTTCCTGTTTCCTTGACTCCCGTGTAGATGTGTCGCGGAGGCCGTATGTTTGCCCCCACCAAGACATGGCGTAAATGGCACCGCAGGATCAACATCACCCAGAAGCGCTACGCCATGTGCTCTGCCCTCGCAGCCACTGCCCTGCCTGCCCTCATCATGGCAAAGGGTAGGTTTGCACCTGGTGCATGTTTGGTGGTGGGGGGGACTCTGCCAGTGAAGACGACGTGCAAAGTAGTCTAGAGTAAGATATTGTGCAGCTTTCATTTAGTGTCTCAGAGCTGAAGACTTGTTTTTCATCAGCTGTAGTTTGGGCATAGACACTCCAAAGAACAGCTTGTTTTTCTCTGGCTGTCCTGTTCAAGATGATGCTTTTTTTTTTTTTAAAGGGAATAGGTGATCAAAACAAAATGGTCTTAAAATCATCCATTTGTTGTTCCTACTTAAAAAAATGCTAGTTTTTTATATATATTTAGATAAAGTGGCATGAATCTGCACTGTGAACTGTCGTGGCTGCCCTGCCCCTGGTTTTAAGACCAGTCCATTGCTAGATTAATCTTAGCCTGCACATGGCTGTGCCATAACTGTTAAAAGATCGCAACTGCAGTGATGTGTCTCGATATTGCATGTCTGGCGATGATGATATTCCACTTCTGGTCCGTGTTTCTGAACACACTGATTATATTTGGAAGTCCTGAGCTCGTTCTTACCTCACTATTGGGGGTCACTAAGCATATTCAGTTTGTAGCCACTTCTGCACCCTCTTAATCTGCTGTGTCATTCTGGTGCAGGTCACCGCATCGAGGAGATCCCAGAAGTCCCCCTGGTCGTTGATGACAAAGTTGAGGGCTACAAGAAGACCAAGGAGGCAGTGCTTCTCCTGAAGAAGCTGAAGGCTTGGAACGACATCAAGAAGGTGAGCTGCACTTCCTGTGTCAGTAGCGTAATGTCAAGCGGTCTCGCCGTGACTACAAGTGAGTGGTGCTATTGTAATTGATATTTCTATGTGATGAAACCCTCAGGACCGTTTTCTATAGTGTCTGTATACACAAAGCGATGATGAGCTGCATTTTAAGCTCTGTTAAAGGAATGATGTCTTCATATTTCGTATTCTTTATATAACTAATATACTTCACATTTATTTATGCTAGCTTAGCTTAAAAATAAGGTATCACTTGCAATGATGGTGTAATTTGCGTCTGACACTGTGCTCAGCGACGGTTGCCGCCGTCATTATGCGTTCACAGATGTTTGTTGAAACTTAAATCTGAGCAAGTCTAAGAAATGCGTACCTTCTTTAAGCACATATCAGCCCCAGAGTCAAGTGTTTGAATAAATAAAAGCATAGAAATTGGAATTCACCCATAGTCTTCATTCCTGCTTGCTTTTAAAGATGGCTTTGTTCTTGCAATAAGTGCATTTGGTCACTCAAATTAAAGCGAGACCTCTTGACATTCGCACGCACATAACTTCAACTGATGAGATGCACTGTCTTCCAGGGAACGTGTGTACGTTGTGTCTCTTGTCCTAATGTCTATTTAATTCCTCGTCTGTTCCAGGTCTACGCCTCTCAGCGCATGCGTGCCGGTAAGGGTAAGATGAGGAACCGCAGACGCGTCCAGCGCAAGGGGCCCTGCGTCATCTACAACGAAGACAACGGCATCACCAGATCGTTCAGAAACATCCCAGGTGAGGCCGAATAAAGTCTTCAGAAGTGATGCTGCCTTTTTAAAGAGCATCGTCATTATCGCCTACTATGGCTCCATTTCTAAAGGCTGAGAACTAGTGGGTTTCGTTGTGCGTTACGGTGTTTGAAGATCACAAAGCTGTGCAGTGATGCGTCTGGAGTTGCTACATATTGCGTGTTTGGCGATGATGATATTCCACTTCTGGTCCGTGTTTCTGAACACACTGATTATATTTGGAAGTCCTGAGCTCGTTCATACCTCACTTTTGGAAGTCACTAAGCATGTTTAGTTCATAGCCTGTTGTGCACCCTCTTAACCAGCTGTGTCATTCTGGTGCAGGTCACCGCATCGAAGAGATCCCTGACTTATTAATGATAAGTGTGTTTAAGCTAAGCTACCTTGTGTTAACTAGTGTGTGTTTTAACCCTTTGTAAATCCATTCAAAGGCATCACATTGCAGAATGTGAACAAGCTGGACCTGCTGAAGCTGGCACCCGGTGGACATGTGGGTCGTTTCTGCATCTGGACAGAAAGCGCCTTCCGCAAGCTGGACGGTCTCTACGGCACCTGGCGCAAGGCCTCCACACAGAAGGTGGACTACAAGTGAGTAGCGCTCTTGTAACTAGTGTGTGTGTGTGTGTGTGTAGAAGTCTTCAGGAGCGATAGTTCTGTTTTCCAAACCCATTGTTGAGAGAGCTCAGTGGTAACTGTAGTGTTTAAAATGATGGTGTAGCGTGTTTGGCGATGATGATATTCCACTTCTGGTCCGTGTTTCTGAACACCCTGATTATATTTGGAAGTCCTGAGCTTGTTGAATAAATATAAAAAGGACATAGATGCATAGAAATTGAGATTCACCCTTTGTCTTCATTCCTGCTTGCTTTTTTTTTTTTTTTAAGATTGGGTTTGTGCTTGCATTAAGTGTCCTTTTCCCTCTTTGTCCAGCTTGCCAATGCACAAGATGACCAACACAGACCTGAGCAGAATTCTGAAGAGTGACGAGATCCACAAAGCACTTCGTGCCCCAAAGTAAGCGCCTGGTTCCGTCTTCCTAGACATAGTGTTCCAAAAACCATTGTTGCGCGATCACCATGGTAACTGGATGAAAATGAGGGTGTAGCGTGTTTGGCGATGATGATATTCCACTTCTGGTCCGTGTTTCTGAACACCCTGATTATATTAGGAAGTGCTGAGCTTGTTCATACCCCTCACTATTGAAGGGTCACAAAGCATGTTTAGTTTGTAGCCCGTTGGTGCACCCTCTCAACCTGCTCTCTCTCTCTCTCTGTGTGTGTGTGTGTGTGTGTGGTCATTCTACAGCAAGAAGAAGCTGCGCAAGGTCCTGAAGAAGAACCCTCTGAAGAACTTGAGGGTGATGATGAAGCTGAACCCGTACGCCAAGACCTACCGTCGTCGGGCCATCATGGCGCACAACCCAGCTGTAAGTCGTCTTCCCACGGTTACATGTAACTGAGACGCCATTTTGGTTTTAGCCTGGCATTGATGCCCCCACTTACTTGACTACACTTGAGAAAATTGCAGCCTGTTTATTTTAGCATTTGAATGCAGTTTTGCCACTTGACATTACAGGGAATGTATTTTCAGCATTTTGAGGGCTGAGAACAAGTAGGGTTTTGCTGTGCTTAACAGTGTTTGAAATTCACAAAGCTGTGCAGTGATTTGTCAAGTTGCTTCATATTTTGTGCTTTGGCGATGATGATATTCCACTTCTGGTCCGTGTTTCTGAACACCCTGATTATATTTGGAAGTCCTGAGCTTGTTCATACCCCTCACTATTGGGAGTGCCACTTAACAATAATTGTTTATACTACACTTTGCACAGCACCATTTTTTCCGAGGTTTGATTTGAAGGAATCTAACTGGTCTGTGTGATTAAGGAATCTGACTGGTCTGCGTGATGTTAAGGAATCTGACTGGTCTGTGATGTTTGACGTTAAGGAATCTGACTGGTCTGTGATGTTTGACGTTAAGGAATCTGACTGGTCTGTGATGTTTGACGTTAAGGAATCTGACTGGTCTGCGTTGTTTGTTTTTCCCAGATCAAGGAGAAGATGCTGAAGTCCAAGAAGAAGCCGAGGAGGAAGAACCCCAAGGTGAAGCCTGCTGCTGCTGCTCCCGCCGCCAAGGCAGAGTAGAGCTCTGGACTTCAGCAATGCATACAAATAAAAAGTTATCTTATAAAACTCACTGCATGGTGTGTCATTTTGTCATACGTGTGATGTGTGGTGGGGGGAATAAAACTCCTTGCTATGGATGATGTAGTTAAATAAACTCCAAGTTTATTGAACGAATACACTTAAATTAGATTTTTTTCTTTTCTTTTTGAAACACAAATTTGCACAAATACTCATGGGGTAGAGCAGTGGAAAGACTCTTCCCTGCCATAAATAAGCATATTTGAGGGATTGAAATTGGCAATAGAACAAGTTGAGGTCGTTAGATGTAAGGCTGAAACCACTTCAACAAACTGAAGATAAACCAGGAAAAATATCTAGTGTGATGGGTTTGCATTTTAGGCTTTTTTATTTCCTGGCTTTGTTCCTACAGGTCAACACAACAATTAGGCAATTCTTGGCAACATGTCTGGTCAGATAACTGCTGAGGAAATTAAAAACTAACCTATAGTCAAGAGCATGGATCTTGAGTCTATACAATATTAAGCGACTAAAAAGTAGCTGATGGCTTTCGAACGACTCTTGAGACTTAGAGCTAATAAGCGGCCGGGGTACGCGGTGACCGGGTTACGTAATGCTAACGTTGGCATAGAAACTGTCACTCAGAGTCAACATTACGTCACCCGGGCTCTTTTAGGCATCCGGTGCCTTCTTAGCTTGACAACCTCTAGTCTGCAGTATGGAGTTTAAAGTGCTGTTCCAGCTTGAGGTCCCTCACTTGTCAGGGAAACTAATCCTGTGTTTAGACCTTCCAGGTTTCCTCAGAGTTGGCTGTATTTAAGTGGCAGCGACCATCTTGAAGGCTATGATGTGTCCTGGTTGATTCATTTTGTGCTGACATGGTTGACACAATTGTGCAGTGATTCCTGCCAATTCATTAACAGTCTATATACTGACAGCCGTGCTCTCTCAAACCACTGTCAGACTGTCTCTTAGACATACATAATAGAAGATGCCTTCACTTCCGCGACTGTCTCTTACTAGCCTGGCCATTACCAGCCTGTGACTCCATTTCATTCCGTCTTTCAGTCTGGGCCAACCCAATGCATTTTGGTTTCCGAGATGGGCGGGTGCTTATCTTGAGGTTTAAAATCATTGGAGTTCCCTTAACCAATCAGCAACGTTTAGTAAGCATTCGGTAGATTAAACTCTTCCCAAAGCCAGTTGGGAGAAGAGCTACGACGTCCTTTCCAATCATAAAACTTACAAGAAAATACTCTTGTTCTCCTTTTAATTTTCTGATGTTCTCGAGAGTTGAGACAACTTTTCCGATAGCTTTTCGTGTCTTTTCCTCCAAGGCGAGTTTTGCGTCACAGCTCTGAACTGTTCGCTGATTGGTCCTGCAAAATGTTGAGTTCTGGAGACGATTGTCAATGGGGTTGGGCCAGACTGAGTATGAGCTTGAAATCAATTCAGGCGGAAATACGTAGGCTGGTGTCACCAGGCTAGTCTCTTACAGACAAACATTAAAGAAGAGGGCTCCACTGTCGGACTGGGACTGTCTCTTACAAACATTAAAGAAGAGGGCTCTACTGTCAGACTGGGACTCTTAACAGACATACATTATAGAAGATGCCTGGTGCCCTCCGCCAAGGAGGGTACGTCTGCGCTGCGGTCTTCAGGATTACACAATAACTACCAGGCCGATTGTCAAGGGGTGTAGAATGGGCCAAGGAGGAAGTCATTACATTTAGAAGCGGATCAACACATTACTTTACACTAACTTTAACATTGAGAGAAAGAGAGGGCATTTGGCCTTGGCGGAGGGGCCCATCCGGGGCCCATCTAGGTCTCTTGCGTAATGAGGCAGTGATTGGCAGACTTTTGTGTGTGAGGGTGTTACTGTTAGCACATGGTATGCGGTTGGTTAGTGTGTGGTAAGTGTGTGTGTGTGTCTTTGCTGGAGGTTGGCAGAGGGTCTTGTTTGGCATGGCTGTCAGGGATGGGTGGGCGGGCGGGCGGGGGTCACGCTCTCACACCCCCGCGCTGTGGGTGGGGGTCACGGGTTGGTTCAGCCCGATGGTGCTGCACAGCCAGCCGGCAAAGTCCACCTCCTCCGCCTCGCACTGCTTAATGAAGGGATGGACCTGTTGGAGGGGGCAGGAGAGGGTAGAGGGCAGAGGAAGGGATTAGTGCCACGGTGCGCTCAGCAGCGCCTAAGCATCCGGCCTCTGTCAAGCATGCATGTGTGTGTGGGTACGAGGGTATGTTGGTATGTGGGTTGATGGATGATGAACACATAAACCCAACTATGGAGAAAGCGTCGGTCGGTGGTCAGCAGTGGTGTAGTGGTCCCTTGGGAAGTAGGTATACTCCTAATTTTTGTATGCAGCCCATACAGCACAGGATAAACGCCCTGTTTTGATAAGTGGGTATATGCCATGCTGACTGAAAAATAAGTGGTATACTCCTTATACCTGCGTTAACCCTGGACTACACTGGTGGTCAGGAGATAATAACAGGGCATGCAGGTAAGATTGGGACAATAGTGGGCACTCCATGTGAAATGGTTATGTAACGTCTTGACTGTTCAACTGTTTTGTAAATGTCTCCTGTTCAACATTTGTACCCTCTCCCATGTTACCTTCAGAGGGTGGGCACATCCTTACACTATAGAGGGCGGCTTACAACAGACATTATGTATTTTACTGTCCCTTTCTAAAATGTTTTGTCACCATCTTTTTATTAAAACTCTTTCTCTCAATTCCTCTCGTCATTGCTGCAAAACAAACTACTAATGCCGTTGGGTACCTTTATCCAATCGTATCCAGTTTAGCCTTAGAGGTGAGACTAGCCTTAGAGGTGAGACTACTAGCCTTAGAGGTGAGACTAGCCTTAGAGGTGAGACTAGCCTTAGATGTGAGTCTAGTAGATGTGAGCACCAACATCCCAGACACCTTTCTTACCCTTCATCCACTTTGAGGAATACCTCTAAGTCAGTCGGCCATTACAGACTACCTGAGCCAGGTGTTTCTGAAGCATGGCCTTACAGCGCTCTGTTTTAAATTGTTTCCCCTCAGCCATTTGTATCCGACCTCACGTTTAAGGCGCCTTGGATGAAAGTGTCAAATGCAAAAGGTTGGTGGGAGGAGGGGAGAGGAGGTGAAGAGGAGGTGAAGAGCTGTAGCACAAGCAGGATTCTCACCACCAGGTGCTTCAGGTCTGCCCTGTCTGCTGGGTTCTTGATTAAGCTGGAAACAGAGAAATAAACCAGCTTTGGTTGTTGTGCATCACGTTAACCTTTGTGTAGTTACATCGTCTTTCCACAAGAGAGCAGCATGCCTCATTGATAAGCTGATCAGTGGAATCCACACCTACGGACACACATCCCACACACACACTATTGGAAACACGGCTGGCCTCTGTGTGTGTGGGAGTGTGTTAGTACGTACCATTTATTAACAAAATCTTGGAAGTCAGCACTGAAGATCCCTGGCAGCTTTGGAGGAGGCTGAAAGTAAACACATGATTCATATTACACTCACACCACCAGGCCACACACACAATGTCCCTTTCGCAGCTTCGCTCACCTCATTCACAATATAGTCAAGCAGCTCAAAGATGGCCATCGGAGCCCTGCTCTCTGGACCGTAGGCTGTAACAGTGAAAGCAATCAGATTTAAAAACACCACATTTGATTTAAAACAATATAAAAGATGTAAGAAGCTTAAGAATCAACAGACAGACTGGAAATACAAAATGGTAATAGATTCATGTGATGTCACCCGTCGCATTAGAGCATAGACTGGTCATGAGGCCAGTTTACCTCAGCAGTGATGTCACACATCTGACCTAGTGAGTGACATCCATGCTGGGATACATGTTTGTTTATGCTTAGCACTAGCTTATGTCATATCTCTCCCGAATAATTGACTTTCTAGCTGGCTTGAGGCTCAATGCAATTCCATTTGTTGTCGTTGATCCACTGATAGATACTGATCGATAGAACTATCAACAACGGACATCACGTCTCAAAAGTGTTTAGACCTCCAACTTTCCGTCTGAACTGAGACACACTCACAGCTCGCAGGCCTGCCGGGGGGGGGCCTGGGTTTGGGGGAGGTCTCTGCGGACGAGGTGGGGTCCCCCTCCACCACGGGCTGCCCGAAGATCTGCTCCAGCTCCCTGGCGTCGGGGGGCGGGATGGGGAAGCGTCCGATGGCCATCTCCACCAGCGACAGCCCCATGCTCCAGATGTCCGACTGCACAGAGTAGTGGGTGCCCTGCAGTCGCTCCGGCTGGGGAGGAGGAGGAGGGGGGGGTGAGGGGGTGATGAGGGGGAGAGGGAGAGGAAGAGGAGGAGGTGAGGGAGAGGAGGAGGGGGTGAGGGAGAGAGGGAGGGGGTGAGGAGGAGGGAGAGGGAGGGAGGAGGGGGGAGGGAAAGATGGAGGAGGTGAGGGAGGAGGGGGTGAGGGAGGTGAGGGAGAGATGGGGAGGTGAGGGAGAGAGGGAGGAGATGAGGGAGAGAGAGGAGAGGGTGAGGGAGAGAGGGAGGAGATGAGGGAGAGGAGTAGGTGAGGGAGAGGAGGGGGTGAGGGAGGTGAGGGAGGAGGGGGTGAGGGAGAGATGGGGAGGTACAGGGAGAGGAGGAGGTGAGGGAGGGAGAGGAGGGGGTGAGGGAGGAGGAAGGGAGGGAGAGAGAGGAGAGGGTGATGAGGGGGAGAGGGAGGAGGTGGTGAGGGAGAGGAGTAGGTGAGGGAGAGAGAGGAGAGGGTGATGAGGGGGAGAGGGAGGAGGTGGTGAGGGAGAGGAGTAGGTGAGGGAGAGAGAGGAGAGGGTGATGAGGGGGAGAGGGAGGAGGTGGTGAGGGAGAGGAGTAGGTGAGGGAGAGAGAGGAGAGGGTGATGAGGGGGAGAGGGAGGAGGTGGTGAGGGAGAGGAGTAGGTGAGGGAGAGAGAGGAGAGGGTGATGAGGGGGAGAGGGAGGAGGTGGTGAGGGAGAGGAGTAGGTGAGGGAGAGAGAGGAGAGGGTGATGAGGGGGAGAGGGAGGAGGTGGTGAGGGAGAGGAGTAGGTGAGGGAGAGAGAGGAGAGGGTGATGAGGGGGAGAGGGAGGAGGTGGTGAGGGAGAGGAGTAGGTGAGGGAGAGAGAGGAGAGGGTGATGAGGGGGAGAGGGAGGAGGTGGTGAGGGAGAGGAGTAGGTGAGGGAGAGAGAGGAGAGGGTGATGAGGGGGAGAGGAGGGGGTGAGAGAGGCACAGGGAGATGAGGGGATGAAGGAGGAGGTGGTGAGGGAGAGATGGGGAGGTACAGGGAGAGGAGGAGGTGAGGGAGGGAGAGGAGGGGGTGAGGGAGGAGGAAGGGAGGGGGTGAGGGAAAGATGGAGGAGATGAGGGAGAGGAGTAGGTGAGGGAGAGAGAGGAGAGGGTGATGAGGGGGAGAGGGATGAGGTGGTGAGGGAGAGGAGAGAGCAGGGAGATGAGGGGATGAAGGAGGAGGTGGTGAGGGAGAGGAGAGAGCAGGGGGTGAGGGAGAGAGGAGAGAGGAGGGGGTGAAGGAGAGGAGAGAGGAGGGGGTGAAGGAGAGGAGGGGGTGAGGGAGAGGAGGGGTTGAGGAGGCACAGGGAGGGAGGAAATGGGAGGGGGCAGACAGGAAGGGTTAGGATGACGCATGGGAACCCCAGCCCCAGGGGGGGGTGGGCTAATGTGAGATCGTACACACACACACACACACACACACACACACACACACACACACACACACACACAGACACAGACACACAGACACACACACACACACACACACACACACACACACACTCACACACACACACACACACACACGTACGCAAACGGGCCGGCAGGAGAACAATGTATGCTATTTATTTCAACACCTGCCAAGTCCGGACAAACTTGCATGACTTGAAGGCTTTGAATGAATCAGATGTAACTGCAGATTAAACTCTTTGCTCCCAGTGAAAGTGTGTTTAATTTGAGATATAAGCATTCATTGTCAAATGCCACAGCACAAATAATGCCATAATGCACGTTGCCAATGGTACGGTACAGCGGTTTGTATTTCCTCAATCAGCATCAGGAGTGGATGGTCAGCTCACACTCAGACGGCTAGAAGCTCCGGATGTTCAATCCCAATCACAGTGTGCAGTGCAGTGTTATACATTACACAGTTATATATATGCTCCCTTTTATATGCTTCTTTTATATACAGTATATTACACAGTTATATATGCTCCCTTTTATATATATTATACAGTTATATATGCTTCTTTTATATATAGTATATTATACAGATATACTATATATACATATACGCTTCTTTTAAATGTACGATTGCCAGTCACAGCTCACAAGAGATGTCCCCACATGCTGGACACATGCTCAGCAGCATAGTGATTCCTCTTTCTTTAATTAGTGCCTTTGGTGAAATGCATTGCTAGTGTTTGTTCATTAGTGGTAAAGGGGCATGTGGTATTGAGATGGCTAGAGACACAGGGAGACACAGGGGTACAGACACAGGGGTACAGACACAGGGCTAGAGACACAGGGAGACACAGGGGTACAGACACAGGGGTACAGACACAGGGCTAGAGACACAGGGAGACACAGGGGTACAGACACAGGGGTACAGACACAGGGAGACACAGGGGTACAGACACAGGGGTAGAGACACAGGGGTACAGAC